>NC_143527.1:25571673-25871673 GCF_031878675.1 Megascapheus bottae
AGCAGAGAGCTTTGTGGATGTCAGGACCACAGGACACAGGAAGCTTCAGGAGCTTCAGCAGAAGTGGAGGAACACAAGGCTCTCACCTGCCCCTGACGTTCACTCTTCTGTGACCTTGGAAAAGTTACTTATCCTTGTGAGGATTAATGAGTTAATCTCAGGAGAAGTACTTTGAGATCACGGGATGACAGGTGCTGTATAAGTACAAAGTATTATTATTAAAATGTCACTGTGCTGGCTGCATTTGCTCTTGAGGGTACAGAGGCAGGAATGACAGCCCTGGGTGAGTGGATAAGGCTTACATAAGACAAGGAAATAGAGAGTTCTGTCATGAAAAGTTCTACTGCTCTCATCTCATCCAGCAATCTCCTGCCTTGTCTCTGGACAAAGGCAGGCTGTATTTTTCTAAAATGAACCACAGAAGATCGTTTTAGTGAAGAGCTGCAGTTTTTGCTATGTTGTTTATTTTTGAAAGTAAAGACAAAGAAAAAACCCTTACCTCCATGTCTCCAAGACACGAAATTAAAGCACAAATAAAAATTTATAGAATTAGTACAGTTGACATATTACACCATCTTAGCAGAAATTCATACCCCTTGTGTTAGCAAAGAATTTTTCATCTTCTTGATATGGTTAGATTTTAAGTAAATTTCTTGGTGGGGGGCTGAATTTTTGGATATTAGAATATGAATTCAGGGCCTTTCTCCTATTCAGTAAGTAAATTCTCTGCAACACTTGATATTCAATTTTTGAAATTTGGTAAATGAGAAGGTACTTGTGACTCATATCTGAAATAAAGATACTCCTTGTCTACATCTGAACATTTCTTGCCATTGATAGTGTGGCAAACCCAGAGGTGGTCCTGGTAATGTTTTGTTTGATTCAGTTTTCATTTTTGGTGTGTTTTTAAAAAATACTGTTTCATAAACTGAGGACTTGGTGGGCTCTGTAAACCCCTCCAGAAAAATAGCTGTTCAGCACTATATATTCTTGAAGAATTCTGGAAAACAACTCATATCTGAAAATAAAAGAAGTCCAATTGGAAGGAGGAGAACAAAACCTCCTTATTACTTGCTATATTTCACAGCAGGCTCACCTTGTGTGAGATCAAATCTTACAGGGCACTTGGAAAGAGCAAGTTGTTCAGCTCCGAAGAGCAAGGAGGCTTTCCTCAAAGCTTTTTCACACACAAGTAGGATATTGCCAGTGCCAAATGCAGGGAGAACTAAGAAAGAGTTCCCTATTAAGAACTGTATGTGGTCAACTATTCTTATGTTACTTTCTAAAATTATTACCTTTACAGCATTGTCATTCTGTATATAATATTTCTTCAGAGCAATTTGAGGTTTTCTCACAGAGAGGCACCTACATGAATGAATGGGAAAAAAATCTCTCATGCTGTGAATCCAGGTTCCTCTGCTTCTTTTCACATCCTTCTGCTCTTTCCTTCTGTTCTATTGACCATGTGAACTCATCCTTTTGGTTTGGGTCTCCTGAAAATACTGCAAAGTAAACTTGCTTCAAACAACCTTCCTTTCCAATAATAATCCTTACTCGAAATCTATCTTTGCAGTATGTGATTAACAAAGTTGATTAACCAGCTTTGCAAAGGTGTAAACTGCGATTAGTACAGCACATTCTTTATATCAACTTTCCTCAGTCGGCTTCAATGTGTTCTAAACTGTTAAAAAGCTTCAAAATCTAAGGACCATTTTAGTGAATAGTTGGGCTAGCAAGGAATATGATCATAGATTACTTACTAGCATGAGTAAGGATGCAGGATGGCAACTCTGGTGAGTGTGTGCACATATGGCACTTCTGACTAACTCCCATAACTTATAGACATAAGCTCCACGCTGGATTAAATGACACACGAAGGTGACCTGTGACAGAGTCAGAACTTGAGCTCAGATTCCACATCTCAGACAGGAGCAGCATCCGTAGTACAGAAGAATGTTCTGTAAGCCCACTTCTGTCTTACCATGCCACATTGCACTGAAAAACATCTCTATTTCACACTCTGTGAAAGAGGAGTTAGATTAATGGGTCTTTAAAGGGAGGACTCTTCTAGCTTTTCAAATATTCTAATTCTGTGTGTATGGAGCCACACATATGCATTTTATAGTCATCTACATATTTAGAGCCTTGGGAATTTGACTTTATCATTTTTTTTCAAGTTTCCCTCTGCCATGATGTTTCACTCCTGGTATAATGGTCTTTAGCATGTCAATGATTCAAATACAAGACCATTTTCTTAGGCCTTCATTGTTTCAGAGTGAAATTGAAAGAGGGAATCCAGCTGTTTATATGCAATATGCAGCAATTATGAAGTTCATTTCCAGAAGCCACTGTAACCATGGCAACCTGTAATTCTGGAAGAATAGAGACAGGCTGAAGACTGACTTCCAATAGGGCCAACTCTACAACCAGAGATGGCTCAGGAAAAGTTGATTAGGAGCCAGAGCTGTTTACTTGAAGTGAGAAACAGATTTTGAAACTCAGACTCCCTTAATCTGTAACTTCAGTCTTTCTTTAAAGTTCAGTAATCGGTGAAACTTGAATTTCTAGATTTGCCAGAGTCTGCCCTAGAGGGCTAAATAGTTCAAATGAAACAAGAGCCAGCATTGTATTGATGTTTATTTCATAGCGCTTTAAACACCAGACTCAAAGTCATCACATCAAACCGACTGAACTTGAAGTCAGTGTTGCAGGAACCTCAGAAAGTTCAAATGAGGAACAGAGAACCTAGTCTCTTGATATTCTATGTTTCTCAGAACACGCTGAGTTCTTTGATATTTCAAGAAGAAAAGATAAAACTTACATTAGGATGGGTAATTATTGTGATAGTTTAACCTCATCAGGCCAATATGAAAGAAAGACTTACCCGATGAAAGATTGGGGAAGGCAAAGGCCCCAGCTATGGCAATTTTGAGTCTGAATTTATTTAGAACAGGTAGGTGAGTTGATTGTCTCTTTTTATCTGTCACCTCATATATATCTGTTTGATAACGAGTGTCTGGATATCGCAAAGGAGAATGAGACAATGGACAGTGAAGAGTGAAACCTTAAATGCACACAACTCCTGTATGTAGCCTGGGAAATTCATGGAGATGAAATGCTAAATGACTGCAAGCTGCAAAAGCATCAGAATTGGATTCTTGCTATTTCTGCCTCTTTTGACTTTGTCTTTGATCCCTGCTGGCAGCATGCTGAGCATGTGTGAAAAACACAGCTCTCAGACACTGTCCCTCCCTACAGGGAAGGGAAAGAAAAGTTGGGCCTATCAGCTGCTTGCATGTGCGCGCTCTCTCTCTCTCTCTCTCTCTCTCTCTCTCTCTCTCTCTCTCTCTCTCTCTCTCTCTCTCTCTCTCTCTCTCTCTGAAATTCTCAGAGAAAACTAAAATCAGTTGTACATTCTGAATAGCTTTGAGATGTAACCCTTCTGCATGGTGACATTATGTCTTTCTCATTTACCTCAAAGTTGAGTGGTTTGTATACACATCTGTAGACACACCTGAGCTAATACGAAGTCTGTAGGATATTTAATGTCATTCTTAGCAGCAACCAGACTTAGGGAACAAGTGTATGGGAAAAAAAATCCAGAAAGATGCCAGGATTTTGATTATATCAACTCAAGGCATAAAAGTGGGTTCAAGAGAGGTGGCAAGATGTCACAAGGTAACTATATGAAGGATTGTCAACTTAGCTTTGAGCTGGTGGCAGAAGACACTGCCTGAAGAGACTAAAAGAAAGGCCTCATGTGTGATTCTATCCACCCTTTTGTGTAGACTCCAACTGGTTGTATTTGCCAAAATTGCTTCTAATTGGATGTGCCTCTTTCTTCCATCATAGCATGACAGTGTGTCCTTTTCTAGATCCTGACTCAAGCTGAAGGAAGCTCTGCCTTGCAGAACATCATGGAAGGGAACACAAGTCTCAGAGATGGAGGGACTTGATTTTGTTTTCACCTTGGTTCCCATGGCTTGTCCAGGACAAAGGTTTATTGCTCATTGTCTGGAGGCTAGAAGCAAAAGGTCAGATGGACAACATAATTGGTTTTAGTGGGGGTTTCTTTGTCATTGCAAACTTCCACCAAATTCTTATATCTCTACATAGCAGTAAGGAAAGCTAGCTCTTCAGACTCTTCCAAGGGCACTAACACTTTCTATGATCATACTCCCTTATAAGCCTTATAACAACCTCCCACTGACCAACTTTCAAATAGCATCACATTGAAATTAGGCTTCCACATATGAATTCTGAGGACATGCAAGCATTCAGTCCATTGTAGCCGCTAACCTGCTGTCTGACCCAGAGAAAATTTCCTGACATTTCTATACCATCTGTAAAAGGATAATCAAGAAACATTGCTTGCACGGTGGTTGCATATAATATGCTCGGCATGGAGCCTAGTAGGGGGCAGGCTCTAACAAATGGTAATGACATATGTCCAAGTTTATCTATATTAGAATTCCTGGAGCTATATCAATTACCCGCTTTACATTGTTGAAAACATTGAAAAATCAGGAGTCCAGGACAACAGAAAATAAGATCCAGAGACCAGGCAACATCAGTCTTAGACAGATGGGCAAACAATGGTTTTCTTCCACATACAAAAGAATGCAATCTAACAAATGTGATTTAATGAAAACATTGTTTGGGTTCAAGAAATTGGACTTACATCAGAGTTGGGAAACAGGGTTACCGCTCTAGCCCGCCATTCTCCCCATCACCTGTGCTGTGTCAATTAGACAAAAGAGTCAATGAATATCCTCTGATAGACAAGGTGCTGGAGGATCAAGCTGATGTTAGATGAATGATCACCAGTAAATTCTCTATACTATTATACAAAAAGATGCTGGAGATAATAGGATGCACCTCATAAAGCAAATGAAGCTTAAAAGATTCTTTTAAAGTATAAATGACATATGGCTGGACAGGTAACTGGATGTATGTGAGTTTAAAGTTTTGGGTGGAAGTAATGAAACTGAAACTAATGGAGATCAGTGAAAGTATAAGTATTTATGAGCAGGATCTTCAATGTTCCCTACAAAGTTCTACAAAATGCAATAGTGTTCAGAAATGAGGCTTTTGTGGGTGATTCAATCATGCACACTCTCATTAATTAATTAATCAGTGCAATACTTAATCTACTTATGGATTTAGGGAGAGAAACTTTATTATAAAAGCAATCTCTCTCTTCCTGGCATGATAAAATGAGCTCTATTCTTCTGCCATAGGCTTGTACCAGGATATACTGCCTCAAATCAGCTCAGACCGATTTGATAATTGGGCCAAATGACTATGGATCAAAACTATGAACCAAGATATTTTCTCCCACCTTTACAATGTTTATCTTGGGTGGTTTGTCTTATCCAAAGAACTCTGACAAAATAAGCTTGGCTGTAATGGAAACTTTGGGAGAAAATAGAACTACTCAAAGCCAAGAAAGTATACTGAAGATAGCTAACAACATGTAAATATTTATTCTTATTTTCAAGCAAGGAATAACCACTGACAGTTACAATATACAATTCACAGCTAATGTATTACCTTTGTTTTCACTACTACTAATTTATATGAAATTTCAGCATAGGTTTAGAGGGGTCTAGTCTGAGACATTAGTAAAGAAACAATTTTAGTTCAATTTCACCAGAATATAGTCAAAATGAACCTTACACCCCAAAGTAGATAATGTAAAAAGTCTTACTACATAGATATACTTTCTGTTATTTTTATATTTACAATATATTCCAAATATGTACATGTATATAACTACTAGATGCAGATAGCAAGTTAATTAGGTCACTAATAGAAGATGGGGTCATATATACCCATTTCTGTAATTTTTCTTACTCATGGTAATCAGTTCTTACTCTCTTAATTTATATACTGAATCTTTATTGTTTGGGTTATCATTTTTGTCGATTATTTGACTGCTTCCTTATTTTATGAAAATTATTTATTTCCATGAAGAATATTTATTTATTTCTGCTGGTTTGAAAAGCCTAACAGTTCGGAAAAGGATAATAGCATTTTAAAGGTAGGGAAGATAGAGTAAAGAACAAGAATGATAAGGAAGGGGATGAGTCTTGGTTACAAATGCAGTGATTCTGAGATGACAGGGAGTCTTAATAATAAAAGTTGCAAGGCTGAAATTTGGGAGAAGGATCATAGATTTTTATGTAAATGGAAGAGCTATAAGAGATAGAGAGCAAAGGAAAGTACAATTGAGTTTGGGTTTTGCTATCATGGGAGCAGAAGGGGACACAGCATGTCAGAACATTAGCTGTCCCCATGTGTTAGAAAATATCTAAGACCATGTCAGGTCATAGAGGAGAAGTTAACAGAAATTGTGTGTGGGAGATAAATTGAGCTTTGTCACAGACTTTCCAGATTTTGCAAGTAAACAATGCAAGATGCTCAATTAAATTTTAATTTCAAATATATCTTGAAGAATAATTTAAGATAAATATGCCTTATTCAGTAGTGGAAATACATAAAGCGTTTAGTATTAATTTGTACCTGTCTTTAAAAGACTCAATTCTTGATATTTGCTTGTACATAAAATAGTCACTGTTTACCTGAAATAAAAACAGATTATCTGAATTTTACCTGACAACTCTATTTTGTAGCTTCACACATTCCATGTAGACCTTTGTCACACCATGCTTTAGCTGTGTGATGCTAAGCAATCACTTCACCATCTCTAAAGACATTGTTTGGAATCAAAAAGCTTTTTATGGTGGTATTCTAGGCAGTAAAATATCTGTAGTTCTCTTCGTAGTACTTTATACGTCTATAATAGTATAATGGTTATTGATGTCTATTCACATGTACCCATTCTACCAACAAACATTTATTGAACATATGTCATGTTTAAAAGAAGAAACCTGGTGAAAATGTTCATTATAATGACCCTGAAGTAACTTGGGCATCATACAGTGACTGCCAAACTATCAAAGGTTTAGATCAGGCTCAGGAGATTTTGACCACTCTTCATTAAAAATTGCTCTACTATGCACTCTTATGGAATATTAAGCACAATGTGAGTTCTAATTTCAGTTTGCAGGAATTGAGAAGGTATATTTTGAGGGTCTTTTTCACAAACAAATAATTATCAATTACTATCGCGTATACAGTTCATGATCTTGAAGAATCATGCAAATATATTTTCTGTTGATATTGGACAAGATGACTCTTTGTTCTTCTTGAATTGTCTTACTAATAGCATTTTATTTATTTATTTTAATTTTTATTGTCAAGATGATGTGTGAAAGGGTTACAGTTAAATTTATAGGGTAGTAAGTGTATTACTTCTCAAACATTGTTCCCCCTTCCCATGTTTTTCTCCCCCTTTCTCTCCCCCAAGCCCTCCCAAGTTGTGAAGTTCACTTCCAACATAATTGCCTTGTGAATATTGCTGTTACATTGGCTCACCTTTGTCCCTTGTCTCATCATCTTGTAGTTCCACTCCCCTTCCACAAATCATAGCAACAATTCAATGTATATACACTGTACTGGGTACCAAAGTCAAATACAGTAAAAACAGGGTATAAACCATAGGGGAAAAAGAAACAAAGGAAAAAAAGAAATAAATTCACATCGTACTTTAAAAACCACAACCACAATGATAAACCTAACAAACTACACACACACACACACACACACACACACACACACACACACACATATGATAGTCCCAATCGGCCTCACAATAATTTTTTTTACAATTTTTATTATCTTTAAAAGCTTGCCATTTAACCAATACATTTGATCAATGTCACCTCTTTTAACATTCCCAGCTATTCCTCTCCTACCCATCCCTTCCCTCACACTTCTTAAACTTGTAGGATATACGTTGATTTCTTGACTGCATTTTCTCCCTTCTCTTATTTTGTCTAGCCCTTTCCCCTTGGTTCCTCCTCACCCCTTTTAAGTACCTGCTTCATAGTTTTTGTGCTGCCAAATACATGGTTGATGGGAATGTAAACTTGCTGTGCCATTCTAGAAAGCAGTATAGAGGCACTTAAAAATACACATAATATTAGTATTATTACACAACAAAGTGTTATTATCATATTAGTATTGTGCAACATTCAAAGTATTTGACTTTAAAGGAATTATCCGTCTGTGACAGATACTTGAGTAAACAAAATGGCCTCTTTGGTCTCTTGTTGAAGAGATAGCTATTTCACAAATAAAAATCATGAAAGGAAGAAAGTAATTATATAAATGCATGTTTATATGTTCTATATATACAATGTATGTATATATACACTATATATACACATAAACACACACCTAATACTTACACATAAAAACATTCTCTTGGTCTACATTTGTTTTTAAAATATGCTATTTGTTTTAGAAAATATATGTTAACTAGATGATTCATGGTGTTTCTACCTTTGAACAGATAAGAAATAATCATCTTGGGTTGGGTGGGAAATAGTGATTGTGCAGAAGATGTATCAATCAAGAAAGAAAAATTAGAGCCTACAGGTGACTTGGGTTCATAACCAAAGTCTTCACTCTACACATTGGAAAATCAAGGATAACAGCAGTTATAATAATAAGTGTTTTAACTACTGAAAAGCTATTGTGTAGGGTTTGGGAACCTATCAGCTCCTTTTGACCCTCAGTCCAAGATTCTTTCCATTATACCACATTCTTCTGCCTATTCAAGAGAGATCATTTATAAATCATGTTCATGTTAGTAGTAATGCTTCTGAGCCAAGGCAGGGAGCCAAGGCAGGCACAGAGAAAACTGCAAACCGCAGAGGATGATTAAGGATTCAGCCATCAGGCCACTTGCCCCAGGTGACCATCTATAGAAGCCCTAAATTACTACCATAGATGTATCCTGTGAAGAAACGTATTTATCAGGGAAAAGACTGTAAGTGATTCCAGAGCATATTTTGATAATCAGCCCAACAGTGTGCTGACAAGGGTTGTACCTTGTGGAACATCCTCTTGTCCTGACAGTTCCTGGACGTGTTTCCAAAGTAGTATATATAGCTTGCCAACAATGGGAGCTTGTTCTTGGGATGAAGTACAACTCTCAGGACCTGTACCTGAAGGCCTGGCTCCTCATTGATTCATCTTCAAATTAGAAGTCAGCAAGTATGTAAATACTTTTCCTTCCTCAGTGAGTGTGCATCTATTTCAACAATAGACAAAATTACTCATAATTGCTGTCCTTGCCCTGGGGCTGATCTCCTGCCTGCCATGTTATTCAGAAAAATTTGACCCTTGAAGTACTTTTTGCTAGATCTCTTGTGCCTGGGGATATATAACTTTCAGCTCCTTAAGGTAGATGGGACTTCTTTATATACGAGATGTTTACAATTATTATCAGCAAGGAAGGATGCTGGGAGCTGGCAGCTCATGCCTATAATCCTCACTGCTCAGGAGGCTGAGATCTGATGATCATGGTTTGAAATCAGAATAGGCAGGAAAGTCCTTGAGAGTGGTTCTGTAGATCAAGAATGCAAGACTTGAGCAAAAGAGCTCAGGGACAGTGCCTGGATCCAGAGTTCAAGCCCCATGACCACCATTACCACCAACAACAAAAGAACGGATAGGAGTTGTATTTTCATAACTCCATATTTTAAATGAGCAGATTAATTACAGATTTGGAAAGGCTGTATTTTGCCTCATATCTTTATAGAAATGGTGTCTGAAACTATTGATCTGCAAACTCCATATTTTCTGAGATTACCATCCTATTTATTGTACCTTCAATGACTGTATCATCTTAGGACCACTTGCATATGCACATACACTGTGAGGTCTAGGTTGAAAATGAAGTGAATATATTAATAAATTTTTAGAAGACTTTTCCAGACTTTCTTTATACCTGTGTACTTCACAGCTTGCCCACTGAATTTTCATTTGTAAGTGAATAATAAAAAATAAGATATTAGCAAAACATTTTATGGATAGAAATAACACTGAATCCTGGGGAAAAGTCAATGGTATCTATAGGAATTAAATAGACTGACGAGGGACGTGTAAACTATCATCTTAATATTTGAAAGAATCCTGAACTGGCAGCCAGCCTGAGTTATATAATGAGCCCAAAGCCAGCCTAAACAATAGATCTGGGAGATGATGGCTCAGGTTTGTAATGCTAGCTTTTTGAATATCTGACAATGGTATAATCAAAATCTAATGCCAACACAGGCAGAAAAAAATTGTAAGATTTCCTTCTGAATCCATATCTGGATTCAGTGATACCTGCATATCTACTGAAGCTACGTGGAAAGCTGACAACAACAAAAATAACAACAAAATTCACAGCATCAAGCCTTGACAGCAAATTCCTCAACACTGCTACTGAGTGAAGGGAAGCTAGATAAGGTGGTTTGTAGATGTGAATTCAGATACTATGTGTGGGACATACAGGACAATTATAGGTATAGGCTTGAGGCCTAACGCTATGGGACAGTGACAGCCTAGCACTGAGTTCCAACTCCAGAACAAAAGTAAAAATAGGGGCCGGGAGTTTGGTCTAGTGGTAGAGTGCTTGCCTAGCATGCACGAAGACCTAGGTTCGATTCCTCAGTACCACATACATAGCAAAAAGCCAGAAGTGGTGCTGTGGCTCAAATGGTAGAGCCCTAGCCTTGAGAAAATCCAGGGACAGTGCTCAGGCTCTGAGCCCAAGCCTAGGAGTGAAAAAAACAATAACAAAAGTAAAAATAAAACTAGAAAATAAGTGTACTAGTTAAATTAAACCAGTATTATCAGAAAATACTACTTGAAACATTCCGAATGCTTCTCAGGCTTTAAATTGTCTTTTTCCCAATATGTATTGACTACCTGGCAATGGTTTGGATATGGTAGGTGTATATGATTATGGAGTAAATCCTAACTCTCCACTCCACACATCAGACCTTACTCATGTAAGTCAGTCCTATACCCTGCTTGCTGTGTTGATAATTTTGTCAATGAATTCTTGACTTCCTTAGAACAGGTAGAAAGACGTCCAAGAAGGGTAAGGAAAATAGAAATCTTTTCTCTCCTGAACTAAACAATATAGTCTATAGATTGGTTTGATAGAGAAAGCTCAAAACAACCACAAGGAGAGAAATCCCTGAGTTGAAGCCACAACCATGGATATCTATTGGATAGACTAAAAAATGGGATGTTTCCCAAATAGATCCTCATTAGTCCATGTAAACTTTTTCCTCAGACTTGATTATTGCATGTCTACATGCCAGAGAACAAAATGTTTAGGTTTTTAAAATGAGGTTGAAATGATAATCTCTTCATCCTTATCAGGCATGGAATTTTAAGAAACATGTTGTTCCAATGAGATATGTTCAATAAATAGGCACAACATTACTGGTTATAATAATTCCTATATCCAAAGCACTCCTGTTTTTTTTTTTGCAAAGCAAATATTTGTTATCCATCCTGGCATGCATGTTGATGATTTTTAGAATCTTCTCTTAAGAGAGTTGAATGATTACATTTGCTTTTCTTCTGAGAATCAAGCTCCC
The DNA here is from genome assembly GCF_031878675.1 of Megascapheus bottae. Lineage (NCBI taxonomy): Eukaryota > Metazoa > Chordata > Mammalia > Rodentia > Geomyidae > Megascapheus > Megascapheus bottae. The sequence goes on from NC_143527.1 coordinate 25,583,184, forward strand.
GTTTTCTTCCTATTTTCTTCTTTCTGTACTTGCTTAAATCTATTTTTCAAAGTTGATTCCTCTAATATTAATATCATACATCATCCAGTAACAACATGTTCCTCTTTTCTCCAAACTAGTTTTTTTGTCCTGGCTAAAGTTATTTCAGACTTACCTATGTCACTATGCCGCCTCTTATCTCTTTTTAATTTTCTTCTATAATAATCTTCTTAGTGGCCCCTGCTACCAAGACATAATGATGAGTTTGGGATCATTCACTGTGTTTAAACCTTTCAGGAACATTTTCCACTTGACAAATCCTCTTCAAGTGAATATACATGATCGAGCATGATTATCCAGGCTTAAAGAAACAATATGGCCTCTATGGAATTCACTGGTAGTGCTGACATGATTCCCTGTTTACATTCTTAATCAGTTATAGATTTGTTGTTGAGTGAGTGCTTTGTCCATTTCCTCCATCTCTTAGAATAAAAATTTCAGGGTTGAAAGACCTTCAAAGATGATGGAAACCAGTTACTCTCAAATTTTACCAAGCATCAGAATAACTTAAAGGAGAAGATAGAACAATTCTGTGGGCTCCATATACAGATTCTTGATTCAGTGAGATAAATATGTATTTCTAGCTTTTTGTCACAAGAATAAAATGCTTAAAACAAATTTAACCTAGAAGATGGAAAGGTATGTGTACCAAAAGCTCTCAAAAATTGGTGAAACTATAAATACATAGATGACTGGAATATTTCATGCTAATTAGTTGGAAGATTTAATTTAGTTCTATAGTCAATATGACACAGTCAATGAATGCTCAGTGCCATTTGCATGAAAACACAAGCAGTTTTCTTCATAAAAAAATGGAGAGAGGGGCCTGGTAGAGTCCTTGCCTAGCATGCATGAAAACCTCCGTTCAATTCCTTGGTGACACCTACATAGAAAAAAGTCAGAATTGGTGTTGTGCTCAAGTGGTAGACCTCTAGCCTTGAGAAAGTCCAAGGACAGTGCTCAGGCCCTGAGCTCAAGCCCCATGACTGGCAAAATATGGAGAGAAAATGTTTCAAAATTTGGGTGAAATCACAAAATAACCTGGAATTGCTTAAATAATCCTGAACAAAACAATCACAAGAAAAGGCTAAAGATATTACTCAACTTCAAAACACTACACAACTGTAGTAACTGAAATAACATAGTAGTAATATAAAAATGAACACATAAACTGAAGGAAAGAAATAGAAAAATATTAAAATATATTTTAACAAAAGTTGAAATGGAGTTATGTATCTTAAAAAAATAAATTCACAAACTATCACTCAACTCATTTTCAATAAGATACTAAGAAAACAGTCTACCTACGGCCTACAAATGTGGCTTAGTCGTAGAGTGCTTGCCTAGCCTGAATGAGACACTGGACTCATTTCCAGTCTATTTAGTAAAAAGTGCTGGAGAAATAGTGTAACAAAATGCAGAATAATGAAATTTCAATTCCTCTCACTCTCCTCTGCTCTCTCAAGATACATATATAGTTGTATATAATATTCAAAATGAATAAATGCCATATCCAAAATTGATAATAAAAAGCATATTTGTGGGAAAAATTCAAATAAACCGAAAGTGACAAAACTATTTAATTATATAGTTATGATTATAACTATACTCTAACTATATAATTGATGAAAATAAGTTAAACCAAAAAGAAAAAGAAAGTGATCAATAGAGAAAAAGAGACAAAGTGAAAAATAGAAAGAATATTTGCTAACTATATATTCAAAAGGAGATGGATAGCTAGAATAGTAAACACAATAACAAAAAACCCTCAAGTATACAATTCACAGTAAAAGGAAAAACTTCTGATTTTAAAATCATATTTTTCTACAGCAAACATACAAATGGCCAAACATTTTGAAGAATATAAAGCTTTGTGTTACTAGTCATTAGGAAAATGAATATCAATGAAATAGTAACTTACACAAACTAGATGACTATAACCTTAAAGACAGAAAAAGAGGAATTATTACATGCAGTCCAAGTGATGAGAATATGAATTATAATCATATGGAAATCAACATGTAGTACCCTCAAAAAATTGAAAACATAATTGCTGTCAATCTCACTACTGGAAGTGAAATCAGCATCTGAAGATGTCTATACTGCTAAGTGTAATGCATTCTTATTTACAATATCAAAGTTCAAAAGCAATCTAATTCCCCCTGGATAGATGAGTGGATAAAAAAATTGTGGTCTATATACATACTGGAATATTGTTTGGCCGTATAGGAGATTCAAATCCATCTTTTTTTTTTTTTTTTTTTTTTGCCAGTCCTGGGCCTGAGCTTATGGCTTGAGCACTGTCCTTGGACTTTCTCAAAGCTAGAGCTCTACCACTTGAGCCTCAACACAACTCCCGACTTTTTTCTGTGTATGTGGTCCCGAGGAAATGAACCTGGGTCTTCATGCATGCTAGGCAAGCTCTCTACCACTAGGCCAAACTCCCGGCCTCAAATCCATCTTTTTGTTGTGCCAAAAGAGTATCAACAATAATAATCATAGTATGTGAAATAATCAGGTAAAACAGACAAATACTGAATAATCTTACTGAATGATAGGACTAAATTAGTAGATTTCATACAAGTAGAAAGTAAAAAATGTTTACCAGAAATTGAGGGATTAAAACTTTTGAATTTTTATTTCAAATAAATGATAATTTTATGAGGTGATTGACACACTGGTTAACCTGATTGCTACACAATACATACATATATGGAAACATTGCATAGTGCCTCATAAATAAATAAATATAATTATTGTGTCAATTAAAATAAAAATGTTTTATACTGAAAAATGTTGTTCCCACAGAAAATAAGTAACATTTATTGAATAATAAGTTGATTTTTCAACTGTATCATGTAATTATTCTTACGCCAAATTAAGTTATCATGGTTTCTCAAAGAAGTCTAGGGTAGTACCTGTTTCTAATCATGGATTTCAGCTTCTGTGAGTTTCAGTTCATCCTCTACTAGTTTTCTGCCTAAATCCATTTTTTCCTTCAACTTCACAATATTTTTCTCTTCAGTGTGTCTTATGAAGACATTTGTCCCTGAGGTTAAAGCTCACTCTCTAATCCAGAAAGAACTCCTTAAGCTTCTTAATTTCTGATGACTACAAAGTCCCTCTTTTGTTTTCCCCATTAAAGTCTGCTAAGTACTAGCAACAAAATCAAAGACACAGATTTCCTGTTGGGGGTCCCATGCAACTCACAAACAAGCCAATAAATGTGAACTCACATTTAATATTTGTTCTTCTTTATTTTTTCTTCTGCTATACAATTGTGGCTTATATATTTAAAAAAATAAAAACTTTAGATAGGAAGGATATTTGAAGTTGTCATGTAAATTATGAAAGAAATAGGGTTGGTCCAATTTCCTGGAGAAGAAAATTCTCAAGGGATTATGACTGATGTATTTAAAAATTTTGAGGAATGACAAATGCAACTTCGAAAGCTTGAGGAGTAAAACTAAAGTCAAATATCAGTAGTTACCAAAATATGTTATAGACTCAAATCATGAGCACTTTTTTCTAGAATAAGCATCTAGAGCTAGAATGGATTATTGCCTAAAGTAGTCAATTCTCTGTTAAAGACAATACTCAAGCATAAATAAGTACAGAAGTTGTAAAGCTAATTAAAACTTCTAATTGGATTTTAAACTGATTTTTCAGGGACAGTCATGACTAGAATAGGCATGTAGAATGTATTTCTGTTATTTTCTTAGTTTTTAGTACCTCCACAGACTCTTCCTGGAGAGCCATGTACACAGGATAGAGCCAAATTTTCTTCAGCAGCTCTTTTTGTTGTTGTTTCTAATTTCTTATATATCTGACCTTTTGATATCCCTTCTAACAAACAAGCTCACTCTTTTAAATAGACAAGAAAAATAAAGCCCAAAGGAAGTTCGTGAAATTTAACACAAAATCCTTGATTCAGTCACATATTTAATGAACACTTAGAGCACTTACTGAGTCAGACATTGTTGTAAGCCTTTTCTAAAGACTAACTTGCCTGTAGTCCAAAGCAATCCTTTTCAATATTACAAGTCTTTTTCCCCATTGAAGAGTAACTGGCACAGAGCAGTCTTCTGACTATGATCACATCACTGATAAAATGGTGATACAGGTACTTCAGTCCTTTGGCTGTGGCAGAGTTTTGTAGGAGCCCAAGAAAGAGGTGAAGAATGACTTTTCAGCATCTAATAAGCAGATGCATGAATTTGTTGCCATTTCCATTCTGGAGCCAACCTCAGAAATAATCATACATTGAAGCTTTTTCAAATAACAGCATTATTGGTGGATAGATTTTGCTACCTCCAGAATATTGGAGAGTTACAGGGATGTACAGTTTGAATCAGAGAGGATTCAATATGCAAAAAAATTATCACCATTTGCAAATATTTAGAGGAATCTGAAGTTGAAGTGTAGCTAGATATACCCTATGCTATGAGAAGAAAGAAATTAATCTAATGCCTAAATGTGCAAGCTGTCACAAAATTGTGAGAGAAGTGAATTTCTGAGGAACATGTTCTGTTTTAGTAGAAACTCAGTGACCTTCTTATGGCATTGTAGTGAGGAAACTTGCTGCATTGTGTAGGAAACTGGATTAGATAATTTGTAGGTTTACTTCCAAATATTGGATTTTATATTTCTGTTTATTTTCCTCCAGGCATGCTGAGAAATTGACATGGCAGTCAATGAGAGTTTTGCTTGAATAAATATTTCAAAGTCAAGTCTACTTTCTCAGGAACTCCATTGTATCTCCTTTCTCCACTACTTTCCAAATGCTTGTTTCGAAATTGAATAAAACCCACAAGAGCAATTTATTTCTAATTACATAATTGCTACATTTTTGTGTAGAACTAGTGGGGGAAAATGGCTTGACATCCTGAGATTTCAGCAAAGAATTAATTAATAAAGAATGTAGACACAAATAATTGTTTACTTAAAACTAGAATTTACTGAAATACCTCAAACAGTTTCTTTCTTACTACTGCCACATAATTAAATAATTTCACAATTAATTACTTTCAGGAGAGATAATTTGTTTTCATTAAAATATGTAAATATGCATCCCTTGTTGTGGGTTTTTTTTTTGATTCCTAATGCTTTCTCACCCACTGTTGTACTGATGTTCCATGATAAAGCAGTCTACCATAGGCTTCAAATCAGACTTGCTGTGCCTTTATCCTTCATCTCAACAGAGCATTGTCTGTTCCAGCTACTCACAATCATTTCTCAGAACATCCTCAAAGTCAATTCATGTCGCTCCCTTCTTGCCTCTCTCTCCCATAGACTTCAGTTTGCAGGACTAACTCATTTCATGATATAGATTTCAACAGTAAATAAATAAGTAAAAAGAGCCAATCCAGGTGGGGAGAGATGGACTTGGATTTTAAGTGATTTAAATAAGACTGGAATGAAGAAAGAACCTAATGTAAGCCAACCTACAGCAATGGTGTTGTATAAGTACAGGTCGATATTTGAACAGTCCTGAGACTTAAAAAATACATCTGGAAAAAAGGCCCATCAGCGGTAATTTCTTTTTTCTTAACAGAACCTGATGAGTTTATATGAGAAGCAAAAATGTCTATGTAGGCAAAGTCAACATGTGGCAGTGGTTTTCACTGAGTACCACTTGTAATATTCCCTGAAATCATTATAGAATTTCACGAATTATAGAAGGAAAAGTAAAAAAAACAAATCAAATTTTCACTTGAATCACTCTTGCTTGCAAGGTATTTTTTATAAAATCACCAACCACTAAAGAATGACACAAGATATTTAGGTAAAGAATTCCCATCAAGGTATAAAGAGTTATTTTTTTCCTGAAGGTTAGAAGTCCTGTTTGTTAAAAATATTACCTGAAAATGTTCTTTCAACCCCTGAAGTTCAGAAGAACCTGCAAGCCAGGCTTTACCAATTGCTAGTTCAATTAGATCTCAATGGATTAAACCATGGTAAGAGGGTCCAAATATCTGTGGAACTGTTATCAAAGAAAGCAGTATTGGGGCTGGGAGCATAGCCTAGTGGTAGAGCGCTTGCCTAGCATGCAGGAAGCCCTAGGTTCAATTCTTCAGTACCACATACACAGAAAAAACTGGAAGTGGTGCTCTGGCTAAAGTGACAGAACACTGGCCTTGAGCAATGTGTCCAAGACAGTGCCCAGGTTCTGAGTTAAAAGCCACAAGAGTAGCAAAAAAGAAACAGAGCCTGGAGAGTAGGGGAGGGGATGGGAAGGGAGGGAAGAGAAAGAAAGGAACATTGGCATATGTAGCAACTATAGGATATCTCTTTTACTAGCTATGTTCTTTTATCCCCTCTAGGAAATTACTTTTTCTGATGGCTATTATTATTATTATTATAAGCCCAGTCATGGGGCTTGAGCTCAGGACCTGAGCATTGTCCTTGGACTTTCTCAAGGTTGGAACTTTACCCCTTGAGCCACAGCACCACTTCCAGCTTTTTTCTATGTATGTGGTACCGAGGAATCGAACCTAGGTCTTTGTGCATTCTAGGCAAGCACTCTACCACTAGGCCAAACTCCCAGCACCCAGCTGCTGGCTATTATTTTAACTGATGAAATAGTGGGTTGGTGGTGAGTGTTTTCTTCATCTTGGACATGTATGCATATACATACTTTTAGGAGAACTGCTTTTCTATAAATCAATATGATCCTTGTTTTTGTAAGGCTTTATTCTTTTCAGATTCATTACACTCCACTGTCGGGAAAGTTGCTTGGCTGTTGGATATTTTACACTGAATTCATAGCAAATGGTTTTCACTTTTTTCTGTACCCACTAAAATTCTAGAATTGAAAGACAAGGGTAAGCTGAAATACAGATATAATAAAATGTTATTTGAGCAAACAAATTGCAAGCATTTTTTTTAAGTCGGTCCTGGGGTTTGAACTCTGGACCTGGACATTTTCTCTAATCTCTTCAGATCAAGGATACCATTTTACACCTTGAGCCACACTGCCACTACTGGTTTTCTAGTGGTTTATTATAGATAAGAGTCTCGTGGACTTTAAAAGTGCCCGGGCTGGCCTTGAATTGCAGTCCTCTGATCTTAGTCTCCTGATTAGCTAGGATTACAGGTAAGAGCCACTGGATCCTTCTGCAAGCATCTTTAAAATAATTAAATATCATTCAGAGAAAGGAGTTTCCTATCTAGTATTGAGGATGTATGGCTAAAACTGATGAGTTTTCAATATTTTACTTTTAATAATTGATCCTAACAAAAAGAAGAAACCATGATATTGAAACAACTATAATACTTCTAAGTGCAAGCAAAGCAATGTGAATTAAGACTTTTTTTTTTTTTTCTTTACACTGAACTATTTTTGAGGAGCCAAATCATTTGGTGGTTTCTAATTTGTTTTTCAAGGCCCCTTTCCTGGGTTAAGCCCTCTATCCCCAGGCCTTTAAAATGAAATGCTAACAGACCATTAACTGCTGTGGCACCCAGAGAACTCTCCATTAGAGACTCTGCTTTGTTAATTAAAGAGACACAATCAAGGCAGCAAGGGTCTGAAACATGACCTACCTTTGAGATCAGCTTGAAAATGTCTCATGGCTGTTTTATGAACAACTTAACTTTCAAATAAAACCTAGGAGAGAATGAAAATTCTCTCTTTACTCTCCACATTTGTAAGAACATTTTGTGTAGCTAAAAATGGAGGAAAGAGCCTCATTTATCTCTTGTCATTAGAAAAGATAATGCCATAAGATAAATGGTTCTACTCAAGGAAATCAGCTTTTTCCAATTAATTATTTTGAAAGAGAATAATTCATGCCATAAAATGCTATAGATGTTTCCTTTATTTTTTGTTGACTCATTTTGATTAGGAAGTAAAACATATAGACTATTTAAAATGTATAACTCAATAACATATAAACATATTCTTCTCTGATAGACTTTCTCTCATGCCAAGTTAGGACACAGTTCATGAAAATACAGATAATTCATGCAAACACTTGTAGAAAGAGATTTCAATTCCAAAAATCAGACTATGAGTATAATGTCTTCTTTTCTTTTTTCCTGTCAGTCATGGGGCTTGCACTCTGGGCCAAGTGTTGTCCCTGAGCCCTTCAGCTCAAGGCTACCACCCTACCCCTTGAGCCATAGTGCCACTTTCAGTTTTCTAGTGGTTAATTGGAGATAAGAGTCTCACAGACTTTTAGTGCCCGGGCTGACTTTGAACTGTGACCCTCAGGTCTCAGTCTCCTGGGTAGCTAGGATTACAGGTATGAGCCACTGTGCCACTCTTTTGTGTTGATCTAAGTATACTCTTATTTTGGATGACCTTTTCGTAAGTTACATGAATTAAAAATAAATTATTTACATTATTTGTCTTGGACTTTCCCCTGTTTTTAATTATACTTGTTACTGTTATAACTTTAGGGCAGAGAGGGATATAGAGGAGAAGGGTGAAAGAGAGGAGATGAAGAAAGAAAAGGGAGGAGAAGAAAAAAAAGGGAAGACACAGAGGAAAGGAGAATGGTGGAATTTTTGTTATTCTCTAAGAATATTTATTAAGATATTATGGCATTTCCCAAAAGTTTCACTGTTTCATATTGTATATTCAGATTTATACTAAGAATAAATGATTTTAATGAAATAAAACAGAATTTATAGCTTATTTCATATGCAAATATGAATTTTTCTTGGCAGTATTTATATAAAACAGTCTTCAACCTACCATATTACTTTGTCAAAATCAAAAATTCTTTTTGGGGATAGATCTTCTCTATACATACTGTACTCTCAGCCTTCACACCAATTCAACATTGTCTTAACTTATGCATACCAGTCCTCCCATTTTCTCTCAATCTGGCTTTGCAAGATCCACATAATTGATTAGGAAGTATCTTTTCTATGTGTGTGCCTGTGTTCTGTTTTACATATCCCATACAAAAATCAATCTTTTAATGACCAAAAATATAACATTATAAAATTTAATTCTTTACACACTGGAAATGTTACACAATGCTTTTCAATCCATGATATTATATGTACTGATACCAGTTCAAGTTTTTGTTGATCTTTCCATTTTATTGTTGTGTCCTTACTGATCTTAAGCAAATTTTGTTAGATTTATTCTTAATTATGTGAAATCTTATGATGTAGAGAAATGGCAAATAGAAACAGATGATACATTAGATAATACAGAGGTATTTAATTTCATTATATTTTATTCCTTGTTATTTAAGGAAAATACTTTCAAGTTATGTCAAAATGTACTGTATTGACTTGTTTAATCTCTCAATTCATAATTATATTCTTTCGACTATATTTGATAACATGGCTATGAATATTTTTTTTAAATAATGATAATTTTTTCTTCTTTCTGCAAATCAAACCTTATGAGATCTATCTAAAAGTTTATCTGTCCTTTGGACATCTGAACAAGAGTCCATTTTGTATATGTAACATATTTTCTTGACCCACTCATCAATTCTAAGTTATCTAGGCTAATTCCATAATGTGGATATTGTTTAGAGTGCTATAGAGAGCATGGCTGTACAAATAATTCTATTGCATCCTAACTAAAATTCCTTAGGATGTATGACAAATGTATCATGGTATGTATAGATCATAGGATAGCTCTGTTTTTACTTTTGCAGTGGTTTAAATACAGAAACACATATAGTAGATGCTATATACATATAAAAAGCAGATGCAAGACAGAGGCCCAAAGGGATATATGTACCGGGGGGACAGGAAAGGGACAGAAGGAGAGAGAACAGAAACAGTCATGAGGTCATTGGAAGGGAAAGGGTGAGCAAAATAATGTTAGAAAGTGGACATATGCCTTACATTTGTAAATGAAAAAATTCAATATTTTCAATATTTCAAAAAATATTGAAAGCTGATAATAGAGGGTAGTGAAGATGGGAAAGTGAGAGTAAGCGCAGAAGTCAGCTAGCTGAAAGTATTTCATATGTGTGAGTGAAATGTTACAATAAAACTCCTTTGAGCAATCGACATACACTATAATAACTGAATGTCAAGAATGTAAAACCTGGGTGTGGGTTCTAATGTGAAAGAGGAGTGCAAATGAAGGAGAAGGGAGAATATAAACAAAATACCATTAGTGCCCTTGTGAAAATGAAACAGTGATGTAGGTTAAGATTGATTGGGGAAGAAAGGAGAGGATATAAGGAAAGTCCACAGGAGGGATTAGACAGACCAAAGCATATTGTATGCATTTATGGACAAATTAAAATGAAATGCCCTTGAATGACTATTTGATACTAATAACAATATAGGAAAATAAAAAACATGTTTTCCTCTTCTTTTTCTAACTGCAGATAGATGTTTTTCTCACTAGCTCTAACCATATTTTAAATCGTCCTAACAAATGAAAAAGTCCAAAATGAAAATAATGATTTGAATGTCCATTGAATGGGAGATTGAAGAACATCCTGCTGAAAACACATACTGGATTAGTCAGCATAAAATAGGAAGGGTCATTGACACCCATAGCAGCATAGAAGAAGCTCAACCAAATCACATTAAAAGTAAAAGCAAGACATACCAGAATTGGGGGCTGGGAGTTTGGCCTAGTGGTAGTGTGCTTGCCTAGCATGCACGAAGACCCAGGTTTGATTCCTTGGTACCACATACATAGAAAAAGGCAGAAGTGGTGTTGTGACTCGAGTGTTGGAGATCTAGCATTGAGAATGTCCAAGGACAGTGCTCCTGCTGAATTAGAGCCCCAAGGGGGAAAAAAGATATCAAAATTGGTGCCTGTGATCCCATTCACATGATATTCAAGAGAAGAAGAAACCACATTGAGGTGATAACACTCAAAACAATGATTGCCTCTCTGTGCAAATGTGCTACTTTTTATTGTGATAGTGGTTGTATGGATTTAAACATTTGTCAAAACTCATTGAATTTCACACTTAAAATCAGTGTCTGACAGTGCAGGCAATTTTTCGCCTCACTATAAAATATTCTTGAAGAAGAACATGAATTACACATTATACTGTACTAATGTAATGCATGTAAGTAAGAGTTACACAGATTTATAATGCTGTCTGCTATCACTGTTAACTTTTTTGTTGATATTAATGCACTGTTTGGTATTTTAACTTGCTGTTTTTGATCTGTAATGAAGTGAGAAATAGGAAACTAAACATGAGAATTTAGGTGAATGAGAGTCAGTCTCTGAATGGCTCTCAAGTGTAAAATTCATGGATTTTAGTAACTGAATGCCTTTTGCTATGTATTTAGTGAAATTTATTTCTTACTTGCTCATATGTAGATACACTATTGCTATACAGAAAGTATGATTGCCTTTAGCAGGCAGTAAATGAGTCACTGCACCTCTGCTAATATATACTTATGAAGTGTATGATTGGCTTAACAATAGCAGCACATCCAAAAAGTCATTTTTTGTCAGTCGTGGGGCTTAAACTCTGGGCCAAAAAAGCCTTAAACCTTGCGTCTGGGATGGTTCGAAATCTATGTTACAATAAAAATTTTAGTTTTATAATGTGATATTTTGTATACTTTCCTATGTTCTCAGATCAATACACTTGTGATTAAACTCCAATTCCTTTCAATTCAATTATCTTAAATTTCATTTTTCACTTTGAAGTTTCATTTAGATACAATTGAATATTTATTCTTACCTTTATTAGAAAGGTAAATATTTTATATCTAACCTAAGGAGCCTTATCCCATCAGAAAAGGCCACATTGGGAATATCTGAGACTACAGGGAAGGCTGAAAAGATTCTTTATTTTGTGTGTATTTCTTCATTTCTCAGTGTCATGAGTGATATTTTGCATATTCAATTTTATGCTACAAATGAGTATTATTTAGAGTTGATGGCTTGATGGCTATTGCTTGTTTGTTTGTGAGGATAAGTAATCCAAGGAGTGGTTTTCTTTTATATACTTTTTCCAACTCTGAAATTTTATTCTTACTTTCAGGAAAGAAATGCAAAAAATGGTGATGCATCATAAGTAAGAAAAAGCTCTAGTTAATGCTTTCTTCCAAGTGTTTCTGGGGATTTGCCATTTTTACCATAATAAGAGAAGACTTCCAAGAGAAATTCTGAACAAGAAAGATGATTTATACAGCATCTTCTTTAACATCCATGTGCCTTTTTTACCCACAAATAATTGTGCCAGGTAGGCTATGAAAAGCTCTGCTGTCCTGACCTGCTTCAAAATATCACAAATATCCTTCATTTACTGTGAAGGAATTTTCTTCCACATGTCTGCATTTTCTGTTACTTTGTCATTGACTTCTAATGCATACACGGAATAATTTTTTTCTTGAATGTAGAAAAAAATGAAAATAGAAAAAAACCCTTGATATTCATTATTATTCAGCTTTCACTTTGCAAAACATAATTGATAGCCCAAAGTCTCCTTTTCTGCATTATGCAATGCTTCCTATGTCCGATGTTAAACTGAAATGCTATAAAAAATGTCTGGCCTTACTTGAATAGATTCAAATCCTTGACAATAAAGTGAGAAGCTGTTACACATGTAACCTTGATGCCACTTTCCTGGAATATTTATCTGTCGATGTTTGTATTATTAGGCCAGTTTTGTGATTGTATCATTGTAAGTTCCCAGTCTCTGGAAGCCAAAACATATTGGTGGGATTTATATTTTATTAACTCTTCTCTCTTCCATAACTGATTCATATATGTTCTCTGTTTTAATTCAACATGAGGATTGGTCAGGAGAAAAAAAAAATGCTAACATAGGAGGATCTAGTGGAAATTCTACTAATTAGAAATAGTAGTCCAAATTCGAATCCCAGCTCTTAGTAGTAAGAGATGTTAACATTTTTTAATGAAGTATAAATGAGATAGGTGAGGCAAGAAATTTTGCAGACAAGGGAGAGTCTTGCCATAACTTCCAGGGGACATACAAGATCTTATGCTGTGATCTTTATTCCAAAGGTCCACAGTGTGTCTCATCACTTTTATTGACTTGCAACATAGCCTCAGGAGAAAGTGAACATAACTGTTCATAAGCCTTTAGCAGTTAATGTAGAAACTTTCAGATAGCACTGTCAGTCATTCTCTTATGAGGCCAGCTAAATGAGGGTGACCCTTTAGATACTCCAGAGTCAAAGTATCCTTTTTAGTTATTTCTCTTAATTTATTTTTTGCCAGTCCTGGAGTTTGAACTCAGAGCCTGGGCACTGTCCTTGGATGATACTTTTTAATCCCAGGCTAGTTCTCTGCCACATGAGCCACAGTGCCGCTTCCAGTTTTTTATTTATATGTGGTACCGAGGAATTGAACCCAGGACTTTGTGCATGGTAGCTGAGCAGTCCTACAACTAGACTATGCTCCTGGGCCCAAAATTTCCTTAAAAAAAAAAGAAAAGAAAAAGAAGATAGCTGGCTCTCTGAAAACTATTGAAGAAAAAGCTTGCCATACCTACACTTTCAAATCTGTATTTCAAACAAAATATATATAGGGACAATAGGTGTACAGAAACTTGGATAATGACTATACTCTGAAACTTCTCTATAGAGGAAAGTATAGATATGGCCTGATTTTGAAAAGTGTGAACAATTTAAATTAGCAAACTAATGTGAATAGGTTTATTTAGAAACAGTGAAAGAACCGAGGAAGTTTATTGCATTAAAATAAAAGAAACGCTCCTTGAAAACAAATTCATACTTTTTAGTGTATAGTTCAGTGACATTTGACAAATAAACACATTACAAAGAATTTCAATGGTGAATTCTATCAAATATAAGAAAAATATCAATATATATAACTTTTATCTTCATAAATTTTTTTATTTCATAAAAAACCCAGAATGTTTTTGTGTATTTCATGTGATCAGCAGAATCCTGATAAATAATTCTGGCAAAAATAATATTGAGAATTTTAAAACTTATTTATTTAACAAATATAATAATGTACAGTGCTATAAACACAGTTACAAAAGTCTTGCACAAGCATCTCAGGGACTCAATGTTTAGAACTGTAGTGCAGTTCAGTTTTTAACTCTCTGAAATCAAATTATCTATTCTGTGCATCATGCTGAATTTAAGATTAAAGATATGTGTGGTACATATACAATAGGTTTTAACAAATAAATAAATAAACAGACTTAGAACACAAGGGATTGGAATTTAGTACCAGTAAAATTTTACCTCAGACATATATGGAAGTTTTAGCATATCCCACTGGAGTTAAATTTCCTGAATACCAGGGGGAAATTGAGAATGCTAAATTTAAGCACTTAATGTTCCAAATCTATATTCAGAAATGAACGAGATTTAATTATGTTCATGCACAAACATAGTTTGTCCATGCCTTTAGCTTTCTTGTCTTGACAGAGACATCATATTTCAGTCTATAATCTTCTTTCTAACTCTATGTTTACTTTAGGATAAATACATGTCTACAAAAAAAAAGGAACAGGCTTGACTTTATTATATGGGTTGTGTCCTACAGCATGGCTTTTTCTTTCTCAGCAAATATCCAGCAAATTTAGTATGTGTCTCTAATTTGGAAGGGACAAGGTTTAGTCTTTTTTTTTTTTTTTTTTTTTTTTTTTTGTGGGTCTGGATCCGGGTGGTGGCGCTGAGCTCTTCAGCTCCAGGCTACTGCCCCCACTTCTCTTTTTTTTCTGGAGGTTAATTGGAGATAAGAGTCTCAGGTCCTTTTGTGCCCGGGCTGGCTTTGAACCTTGATCCTCAAATCTCAGCCTTCTGCATAAGCTAGGATTACAGGTGTGAGACGCCACACCTGGCAAGGTTCAGTCTTTACTTTTAATTCCTGTGTTGTCATACCAACAATGACTTGTGTCATATAATCATTTCCAGCATGGGTTCTAGCTTAACTTCCAATAAATAATGCAGGAGAAACCTCTCACCTTTAAGTCTTTAATCTCTTTAGTCCATTTTCATGATCTCCAATGTCCTTAGATCACACTTAAACTTCAAAGTGTCACTTCAGATACAGTGCAGAAATCATTGTTTTATCCCACTGATATTGGTAGTTGCATTTTAATGTTGATTAGTTTCTAGAAGGATTTTAATCCATTGCCCCTTTGCTTTCTTCAGTGACCATCTGAAAGTTTTGTTTTCCACATATATATATATACATATATATATGTCTGTGCCTTCTCTTTCTTATTTCTTACTTTGTCCCATGATGATAAAAGATGAAATATATATATCAGAATTTTGTATTTCTAAAGGCTTCTATAAACGTCCATCAAGCATATTTGATCTATGGTACAGTTTAATTTAAGTTTCTTTGCTATTGCTTTGTAAATAGTTTTGGTGGTCCTGGGGCTTGAACTCTGGTCCTGGGCGCTTTCCCTGCTATCTACCATTTCAGCCACAACACCACTTCTGGCTTTCTTGAATAGTTTATTGGCTATAAGACTCTCAAGGAACTTTTCTGCTCTGACTGGCTTTTGAATCACAAGCCTCAGATCTCAGCCTCCTGAGTAGCTAGGATTATAGACATGAGGTACTAGCACTGGCTTCTTTTTCTTCTTTTTCTTTTGTATTCTTGACATTTTTAACTATAATGTTAAATGGAGAGTTTTTTTTGTTAAATAATACCTATTTAGGGTGCCCTTTATATATATGAGTAGTGTTCACTATGTTGTTTTTTCAGTAATGTCTATTTAGGGTGCCTCATATATGGATAGTGTTCACTATGTTCTATCATATTATCATTGAATGGACTTCTTCTGCCCTTGCAATACTGTCCAAAGCTATCTACAAATGAGTATCCAAAAATATTCCTTAATGAAATAGTAGAAGCAAACCAAAAATTTACACGGAATAACAGAAGACCCCAAATATCAAAGACAACTCTAAGCACTGTTCTTCCTTGGAGGAGGACGGATAGTAGGAGAAAAACAAGGGAAGAGGTAACAATGTTCCACAAGACATATCCTCATTACCTTACTTGTATAACTGTAACCCCTTTGTATATGAACTTTACAAGAAAAAAAAGTTTTAAATGATGTTTATCAAGATGAACTCCAAGAAATGGAAACAAGAGTTTTTTTTTTTAATTTTACTTTTTGCTTTTTGTGTTTGTTTTTTCCCCCTTTGTTTTTGTTTTTGATTTTGATGCTTTTTGTCTTATATATGTTTATGTGTTTATAGGTCATTACCTGACCTATATACCTGTGACCCCTTTGTACATCATCTTTGTAATAAAATAAATAAAATAAAAACCAAAGTTGTGATTATAATCATTTGGCTTGTACTGTTAACTTTTTCAGTCTCTTATTTTCTTTCCACTGCTTGATCTCATACATAAATGATTACTCCTGAGATCTTTTTGCTTATCAACATTTCTGTTCCAGAAATTTTCTTTTTATTTTTCACAATCTCTTGCCCTTTGCTGAATTTCTCAAAAAATGCTGTGAATTACTCATCACAGTTACTGAATTTCATGCCCAAACCTTGATTTGACTTTGTTACTTCAATTATTTGTTTATTTTATCTTCCATAAGATCAGTGATTTTTTCTGATACTGAAGTTTGAACATCATATTATTTACCTTTTTTTTTTTACTTAGTTGATATTTTAACTTTGGAGGATTCCTTTTATATTCTCTGTACTAATTCTTTATCCTTTATGTAGTCTGAAAATACTTTTTCCATTCTCTACCTTTTTCTCATTCTTCTAGTAGGGTACATGGAAATCTATTTATTTTTAGTCAAAACGAACAGTTTTCCCTTTTTTTCTTTTGTTGGAATTAAGATAAAAATCACTGATTTAACCTGGATTCTGAAGTTTTTCTTCTGTGAGATTCTTACATAATTTATTGTTTTATTTTTTGCATTTTCTGTAATCAGTTTTGAGTTAAATTTTGTTGTGACACAACACTTACGTCAGCACATAGGATTTGGGAAAAATTTTTAATTTCTCCACCAACAGATATTGAAAAATCTTTGTTTTCTATGAAATTGATTGCATACTTTGCTAAAATTCAGGTAGGCATATTTTTGAAGGCCTAGTTCTGGGTTCTGTAGTCAATTTGTTGATCTATATTCTATTGATTGATAAGTTAATTCTCCCATCAATACTACACAATCATGATTATTGCAGATATATAGTAAGTATTGGAAGTAATAGAACTGATTTCTCCCACCTTACTCTTTACTTTCAAAATTGATTTTGTTATTCCAGTTTCTTTACTTTTCACATATATTTTATAGTCTTTGTGTATATTCCTACAAAAATTGTAGACAATTTGATAAGAATTATATTAAATCGATATACTGATTTGGATGAGGGTCCACATTTATATAATGTGCAATTTTCAAATATGTGAGCATGTTAAATTTATAGTGAATGTCTGCAATTTCTGTACTAGGAAGGCTGAGGCAAGAGGATCAGGAGTCTAAGGGTAGCCAAATCTACAAATTGAGATCTTCCACCAAAGGAAGGAAGAAAGGAAGAAAGGAAAGAAGGAAGGAAGGAAGGAAGGAAGGAAGGAAGGAAGGAAGGAAGGAAGGAAGGCAGGCATTTTGAAGTGTTAATATTTGTTTACTCAGAGAGGTAATTTCACTAGAGTCAAACTCAGAATGCTTTAATTTCTTATCATAGTAAACTGCTGAATATTTCTTTTTTTTGCCAGCTGTGGGGCTTGAACTTAGGGCCGAGCACTGTCCTTGGACTTTCTCAAGGCTAGAGCTCTACCAGTTGAGCCACAGCCACCACTTCCAGCTTTTTTCTATGTATGTGGTACCAAGGAATTGAACCAGGTCTTCATCCATGCTAGGCAAGCACTCTACCACTAGGCCAAACTCCCAGTCCCTCTGGTTTTATCTTTCAACCTAGCAGGTACTGGTTTTGGTTTGGATATTTGAAGCCTCCACTCCACAAACTTAGTTTAATGAGTGTCCAAAGATACTATGTCCCTTTTAGTGACTCACTGTTTCATCTTTCTCTCTTTTCCATTACACTTGGTTTTTTTTTTTTTTTTGCCAGTCCTGGGCTGAGCTCAGGTGTGAGCACTGAGTGTCTTTAATAGTTATACCAAGGGCTGGGAATTTGGCCTAGTGGTTAAAGTGCTTGCCTAGCATGCATGAAGACCCGGGTTCGATTCCTCGGTACCATATACATAGAAAAAAGCCAGAAGTGGTGCTGAGGCTCAAGTGGTGGAGCTCTAGCCTTGAGAAAGTCCAAGGACAGTGCTCACGCCCTGAGCTCAAACCCAGGACTGGCAAAAAAAAAAAGTTATACCAAGATGCTGCAAGTCAACATGTCAGTTTATGAGTACAATGCACCTTGATCAATGTCATCCTTTCCATCATTCTCTCTCATCTCTCCCAAGTCTACCCATCCCTCATGTTACCTGGTTCACTCTTCATATATGTACTTTAAGAATTTGACTGTGTATTCCCACTCTTCCTCTCTCCATTAGTCTTTCCTCCTCATTGACATCCTCAAACTGATGTTTTAGCTGTATAGTGTTTATTTTGGTAAACTCTAAGTTAATTATTTGAAGGAGTTAAACCATTGCAATAGTGATTCACTTTTTAAAAGGTTACTTTCAGTAATGTTCAAGATCCATATCACTTAAGAAAACAATAAATGCCACTCAGCAAGTTTGTTAAAGATCATAAAGTATATATATACATATATATACACACATAGATATTAAAAACAATTTACCATCTAGTATATTTAGAAACTTTCTCTTTTGCTACACGGTCTATAATTTTTTCTAATTCCTTTTCTATAGGAAATGCTGAATGGAAGAGTACTTACTTTGTACTCCCTACTTGAAATTCAGAGTGAGAACTATAGTGCAAAGGATCCTGCACTCCAGGACTGCCCAATAAATAAAAACTAGCAGCAGAACATCGTTAGGCAGAGAAAAGTTCCTAATATCATGAAGCTGGCTTGGCTTCTGTGTGATATAGAAGCAGCCCACAATATTCTGTATAACTTACAGAGCACATAGAATGAGAATATAAACATGTGCCATGAAGCAAGATTGAATCACTGTCTCAATGAGAGGAAGAAACAGAGTAGAAGACATAAATGAAAGTGAAATCTGGGCATCAGAATGATTTTCAGCTAAGGACAGAGATGAGGAATAGAGCCTGATCTCACTGAGAGAAGAAATCTCATGTTTGAGCCAGTTTGTAGCTGTTACATAAGCTTAGGCCCAAGTTTCATTTATGTTATCAGTAGAAACAGAATGTTAAAATCCACCCCTTCATAGAACTATCTTTACTGAAAGAGATTAGGCTAGAGATAACTGGTATACAATAGCTATTCCTTGGGCTCTAAGTTAGGTGGTGTTTTAGTGGCAAATTTACACAAGTTAGAGAAAATAAAGAAAGCACTTTTAAAACATATTGTTGCAGTAATGTTTTTCTTCCAATGACTACATCATGTTTCATGTTTTATGTTTTTATTGTCTGGGACTGCTCCATTATTTTACTTAATACAGTTTTATAAAAAGACAGGTATTAGAAAAATCCACATTTTCTTAATGAGGCTACAATAGAACACAATTTTATACTTGGATCTGTTTTGCATAGTAATTTCCAAAGAAGTCCAAGTATGGCTTTTGCTCAGGTTTTCATATTAATTCTGTGTAATGGGATGAATGCATGATAATGCAATGAAAATGTTTGTGCTTAATAACTTCACAGATGTAAACTCTGGGAACCATCTATTTTTGGTCTCTTCTGAGAAGAGACCATAAAAGAAATAATTCTGCCTAGTATGCTGATCCTTTATATAATATTACCCAGTTATGTTTGAATTTATCATAATTATCTAGGTCTGTATGCATACATATACATTCTCAATGTGTCTTAGAAGGAATTCTTAATGTCATGCTCAAGTTTGTATAATTCATGAGAAAACTGCTATATTATTTATGTTCCTGAAAATCATGACATTAAATCAATTAGAAGAAAAATTAGAAGAAATATTCAGGCACAAAACATTATAAACTGACCCTCTTGATACATGACCAAGCCTTTAAATAGTAATGATTGTCATTTTTATAGACTGTTGATTAATTGAGGAATCATTATTCACTTAAACAAACCTTATTCAAAATCACAAACAAAATCTAACACTATAAATTTTTTTGTAGTCTATAGTACACTGGAAATTGAATTTTCCATAAAGGGGATATTCAAAGACAACAATAATCCCAGCTAGGCTTTATTTAGAAACATTTACTTTTTCAAATTGATCAAATCATGTTATGATAATTAACATAAAGTTACTGTAACTATTTTAATTTTTTCTGAATTTATTGTCAATTCTATAGTTCGTAATTCTCATATTTTTAGAGTTAAGAAAACTTTTCTGGTATCTTATTTTACTTTTGTCATTGTAATTTTAGTTCTTTATTGTAATTTTTTAAGGTTTTGTCTTTTTAGATGAAGGATTCTCTCTTAGGAGTGTCTCAGTTTATTAAATTCACTTACAATGAATATTATAAAGTGGTCACCTTATCCTTTTTCACTCCTCTTTTTGGCTTTTATCCTATTCTTCTCCCCAAGTGTACTTCCACCTTGGGAAAATTCGTAGGCTCTGGCCATACTGCGTTTTACATCTGTCACTAGCACTGCAGCCTCCAGCAACTTTTTATTAAAGCCAGTGATGTACTGGGCACTTTGGCCAAAGCTGTCCACATGATGGATAGGAGCACGTCTCTAGGGGCCTTTCCCTTGCAATGAGATGAGATTGGCTGATGTTGGGAGATGAAGCCTTTCCCCTCTAGGTCAGTGCCTGCAATCCATTCCAAGTCATAGGGGAGAGGAAGTTATTACCAGCCAGTGGCTGCTTCGTGGTCACTGGGAATTCTATGACTGGGAGAGCCTCATCCCTCTTTTCTCTGTATAGAGCCTCAGTTTCTATCAGCTAATGCTAACCACCATGGTATCTGTGAGTCTCAGAGGAGATGCCCTAGGCAAAATGAACTGGAGTCAATTAACTAAATCTTGACCTGAGGTGGAAAGTGAGGCAGATAATTATACTCTTTGGTTTCCCTCAGTATAAGATAGAGTACCAACATTTTCTTATAGGAAGACCTCTTACCATCCACATTATAAAAGCATAACTTTGGAAAGCATACAACTGAGAATGGTCAGTTAGGGGAACCCACCAAGCCCATGTACTATATCTCACATAAACAAAGGAGAAACCATTATTAGGTAACTTATTTTTAATTTCTCTTCAAAGAAAAGAAACTCCATATTTTGAGCACTTATTATGTACCTTGGAGTTCATAGACTTTATCTCAGTGATGGCAATATTAATGCTAACTACTGTTTACTGTTTTCCATCTATGATGATGTTCAAAGTGCTTTGTGATTATTATTGTATTTTTCTCATAAGTGTCCTGTAATACACAGTTTTTGTTTTCTAACGTTCTACATTTAACAGATAAGTAAGATTATGGTGAAAGAATCTCAGAGATCTAAATGAAAATGAAGAAAGTAAAACTTTCAGAATTTGAACATATTGTTCCATCATCTTTTTAGGACACTCTATACTGAAACTCATGCTTTTGTTGTTTCACCAAAATATTATAGTGAATTAGAATCCAGCTTGCACAGCAAGATGACCCTAAAGAATAGTGATGTCAAAACAAATAAGTAACTGAGTAAATTAATCCATCAGTCAGTAATCACATAATGTAGAAGTAACTGGAAGAGAGAACAGCAAGACAGGGAAAACACAATCTTAGTGTTTATCCTTGGGAACCTTGCACTTAATCAAGAGCATTATTCTACTGTGGTATATTAGGATAACATGTTTGTGATAATGACCCTGAGGAATTCAAAGTGGTTAAATTTATTTTAGTACACAATTTAGTCAAAAGAGATAGAAAAATTGCAAACAAAATTTAGCAGCATAAAACTTCACACTATATATTGTACTCGGAATTGTACTTGTATATTGGAGAATTTTTCCAAACAAACAAAATTTATATTACATACAATTCCAGCATTGCTCCATGGTATGATGAAATTTCAGGTCATCTCTGAATCTGTGAAATACATACCACAGGAAATTCTATGATATATACTTACTCTTAATTGGATATGTTACATACAAAAATAAGAAATAGTTGGACCAGTAATTTTGATAGTTTCTACTTTCTCCACAAATTTAGGTTACACAGTGTAGCCCCAATCACATTGCCACACAGAATTCCCTACAAAATGTAATCCTGTGTTACCATTGTCACCATTACAAATATTAGATATACAAAGATAGTCTTTGTTAAAGTATGGGAATAGAAAATGCTTGTTGAACAAATTCATTAATGACTGCTACATACTTAGTCACACTTTTGCTTCCTTGTTATTAAGAGTTTTCTTTGCCTGAAAAGATAGCCAAAGGCCAGAGGGCAAATGTGAGAATTGTTAAAGCCCAGAACATGGTCTCATTAGCAATTTGGCCTCTCTAGGGGAATAAATAAGGTCACTGAGTACAATGTCACTTTGATCAAAGCTGCCATAGGCATGATGCCTGGAAAAGTAGACTGCAAATTGAAAAACAACATAATCCTAGATTTCCAAACATTCATCGTCACCAAAGGATCTCCACCAATGAAATTCACATACTTGAGTCAATAGAAATGTGGTCCATTAAAATTATTCTACAGATAAGAAAAGTATTCTCTAAGGACTAGCAATAATATAGTTTCTATTCACGAAAAGATACATAATTTCCACCGTTGCTGAAGATTTTTTTTCTTTTTTACAAAATTTATTGTAAAAGTTATATACAGAGGGGTTATAGTTACATGAGTCAAGTAATGAATACATTTCCTTTTGAACAGTGTTATCCCTGCCATTCTCTCACAATTTTTCTTCTCCCAATTTCCCTTTCCCCTCCCCAAGTTGTAAAGCTCATTTCTAACATAGTATCTAGTGTGTTCACCCTTTCTCCAACCATTCCTGTCCCCCACTCCCTCCCTAAATGAGATAAACTTATATACAAGACAAATGGTAGAAGGTAAAGAAATTAAAAATAGTGACAAAGAAAAAGGAAAGAAGAAAACAGAATTGCAAACAGTATAATAAAAATATTTCTGTTCCTTGAAGTTCATTTTGATAAGCCTTCTTTTATATAGTATTATGCACACAGGTATTGAGCAATTTTGATTCTCTTTAAGAATATCCTCCTTCGTTCTCACTGCGTGAATGTTTACATTGCTGTTTACTTAATCATGCCCAGGTGTCTTTTCCTATCCATTGAGTTTACTTGTAGATTTATAGGTATATATTACCTATGAAAAATGAGAGAAACCATGCAGCTTTTGTTTCTTTTGGTCTCTCTTACAACACTTAATGTAATTTTTCCTCAAGTCTTTCCTTATCCTTATAAGTGGGGCAATGTCGTTCTTTCTGACGGAAGCATAGAATTCTATCTTGTATATATACCACATTTTCTTGATCTATTCATCCAATGAGGGGAATATTTCGGGAGGATTATAAACCACACTTTCCATTTCTAGACTTCATAAAGTCTTCTGAAAATATAATGAACTCAAAAACCAAGATGATATCTAATAACCAAGCAAATCTTTTTTTTACCTTTTTGAGAATGAAAAGATATTCATAAAATCATGTTCATAGACAAGTGCTCCTTTTTATATTTAAATATCCTAGGTATTACCAAGTCAAATATACCTTAGAGTTATTATCATGGAAGAATTTAAATAAATATGGAAAGAAAGAAAACACAGTGGTGATAATTGTTCTTCATGATACAATACCTCTTGTTAAATCAAGTGACTCTTACATTTGGTTCATTCAAGGAGTAGATCTGAAAACAGTGGTATGGAAAAATTTTCCCTGCAGTTAAATCTTCAAACTATCTACCAGATTGTTCACTTTTTATGAGAGAAGAGGTGGTTAGAGATATGACCTGATAAGTATTTATAGACCATACTGAGTTGCTGGTCAAGCTATGCAGAGATTGGGGAAACAAGACTGAAAGACTGCACATGGAAATTTTGAATGTGAAATATGTGGCATCTGTCATAAGCTGGAAAGGAAAGAAAAGAAGAAATTTATTCCACATGTAAAACCTTTCCATATAGAAGAATGTTTTAGTAATCACCCCTACTGTAGATATTTATCACTTGTCTCTACAACTATTACATCTGTACAATAGATCAAAGCACACAAATTAACCATTGCTATAATACTAAAGTATCTCTATGAAGGGGCTCAAATAAATTCATTTCATTCTCATTCAGGGCAATCTGAATGCCACACTGCTGTTAACAATCTAATAATAATGACTAATTGTGAGTCCCTGACACAATACCATTTCCCCAAACAGGCCAGCCAGCCACCCAGTTGCCAATTGATTACATTGAACTCTTCCTAACTATGAAACAAATAGCAATTTGTCTTCCTGGGAATAGATTTATATTCTGTATATGGATTTACCCTTCCTACCTATAGTGTTTACATTAGAGAGACAAATTTAAATTTATTGAATAATTTATGCTTCATCATGGTATTTCATGTTGGATCGCCTCAGACCAAGTAGCCACATTTATACTAAAGTATATAAATTGACCCCTACTCATGAAATTCTTACCCTCAGTGATCCATTTCCCAGAATTCTTTGGCTTTGTGGAATGATTAAATTAATTTCTGAGGATACCACAAAGTGGACATGCAATGTGTGGTATAAGATAGAAATTGTAAAGATTAATCTTAACTATATGGTCATACAAAGAGGTGATCATTGACAAGTGAAATTGATAAGAATTCTTACTCCATGTTTTCTTCCTCATTTCTCAGAAAATGCTTCCTTAAATGACATTATTATTAGACATTTTCAGGGAGTTTCTGTACTTCATTGAGCATCCAATATCAGTGCCTCTGAAAGAGTCTTTGCAAAGTTTACCAATCTGGGTCTACTGGCTCTAAGAAACTGCCTCCAAATTTGCTGTATAGAAAAAAGTATCTGTAACAATATGAGATACCCAAGGGACAGCAAAGGAGATGAGGGATAACATAGTACATTAAGGACAACAATCATTCATTATATGGCTTTTGTTGCAATATCCTAGAGGTCCTTTCAATTAGCTTCATACTATATGGCCTTATGTATCAAGGTTTTGCTCTATTGCAGATCTCTGCTAGTAGAGCCCAAGGTTTCTACTGATTATGACAAATGAGGGAAACCATTGTTACAGGATCTCACTTTGTTATCTGATATATTGAATTTATTTGTATTTGGTTATCTGAAACTTGATAGGGAAGGGGGGAAAACCAATACGGGGAGTGGGTGGTGGGTGGGGGGGAGGGTAATGGGTACCAAGACATGTGAAAGGGTATCAATGTATGTGAATTAATGCACCTTCTATCTGGCAAATATCATGTAACCCTTTTATTAATTACAATAAAATATATATATATATAAAAGAAAAAAAGAGAAAAGTATCTGAACTACTAGGGGAGAGAATTATCTTTATTGTTCATATTTTCCCACTTCCTTGCCATAGGACAAGTACATAGGTGTCACTGAGTAAAAGGTTACTGGATTTAAAAAATAAATCATCGACACAGAACTGATATAAAATAAACTATATATATTATAATATAAAGATTTAAAAATATAAATCTTTAGTTATACACAATGGAATTCTATGCTGCCATGAGAAAAGAATGACATCACCCCATTTCTGTAAAAAAGGAAAACATACCTATTTGAAATTTGTTTAATTTATATAAATTGAAGAATATCATACTATTTAAATTTTTATGTATTTATTTTTATTAAAGAATTTATTAACATGGATTTTTACAACATATTTCAAATGACATGTTTAACAAATGAGTGTTCAAGAAGGGAATCTCTGTATATAATCACTGGCACTTAGTTTTTAGAACATAATCAAAATTAGGCTGAGGATTTGTATATCATAGATACATATTCATTTATGAAATAAAACATTATGTCTATAGAGTCATAGATTTTTATGTCTATGTAGTTATATTTATATTTCTAATACCATGTCCATAGCATTGGGTATGCCAATATTGAGTCCTCGCTCTTGTACTGTTTGGATCTAATAGCCACATATTAAGAATACCATGCGCCTTTTGTTCCTTTGGTCTTGTTGACTCATTCAACATGATTTGCTCTAGATTCATCCGTTCCCTGCAAATGCCATTATTTTATCTTGTCTGTTGGCTGTGTAGAATTCCATTTTCTATAGGTGTTATTTCATCTTTAAACGTCTTGTAGAATTCTGCACCTGGTCCTGGGCATTTCCCTGATTGCTTCTCCAATTTCATTGTAAAAGATTTGTTTGTTCAATTTGTTTATCTCTTCATTGTGCAGTGTGGGAAGCCTATATTTATTTAAGAAATCATCCATTTCTACTAGATTTTCTTGTTTCTTTGAATATAGGCCCTGGTAGTACTTATGCTTAATGGACTGAATTTCTTGGATATCAGTTGTGATTGTTCCTGTGGGGTATCTAATCTTGTTTATTTGAGTCTCTCCTCTCCTTGTTTTGATTAATCTTGCCAGAGGTCTGTCTATTTTGTTGACTCATTCAAAGAACCAACTTTTTGATTTATTAATTTTGTGTATAGTAGAGATTATTTCAATATCTGATATCTCTGATTTTATTTTGTTATTTCTGTCCTTCTAGTTGTTTTAGAATTAACTTATTCTTACTCCTCTAGGTGTTTCAGTTTCTTTTTTAGGTTATTTACATGCTCTTCTGTCTTTTTAATATGCGCTCCTAGTGCATAAATTTGCCTTTGCTGTGTCCCGTAAGTTCCTTTGTGATGTCTCTTGATTTTCATTACATTCAAGGAAGTTTTGGATTTCTTTTCTTATCTGATCTGTAACCCAGGAGTTATTCAGAAGTGTGTTGTTCAGCTTGTAAGTGTTTGAATGTTTTCTGACTTTTACTGCATTGTTCAGAACTAGTCTGACTCCACTGTAGTCAGATAGAATGCAAGGGATTGTATCAGTCCTCTTGTATCTGCTTAAGTTTTCTGTATGAACTATTACATGATCTAATTTGGACTGTGTTCCATGAGCTGCTGAGAAAAAAATGCAAAAAGTTTCTCCATTCGGTGGAAGACTCTGTGTATATCTGTTAAGCCCAGCTCTGCTATGGTGTCATTTAAGTCGATGATTTCTTTGCTTAACTTTTGTTGAGTTGATCTGTCATTTGTTGAGAGTGGTGTATTGAGGTCTCCCACTATGACTGTGTTTGAGTCTATCTTGTTCTGTAATTCTAGGAGAGTTTGTTTGATGTATTTGGGTGCTTCCTTGTTGGGGGAGTAAATGTTTATAACTATATGGGTATGGATTGTACCCTTTACTAATATGTAGTGGCCGTCTATATCTTTATGTACTGATTTTACTGAGAAGTTAATTTTGTCAGAGATTAAGATTGCTACTCCTGCTTTTTTGTATGGTACATTGGAGTGGAAAATTCATTTCCATCCTTTACTTGGAATTTGTTTCTGTCCTTGGCAGTGAGATGGGTCTCTTGGAAGCAACATATGTATGGGTTGTGTTTCTTAATCCAGTCTGCTGCTCTGTGTCTTTTGATTGGATTGTTTAGCCCGTTCACATTTAGGGAAATTATGGAGAAGTGATCTGTGTCCATTGTCATTATTTATTTTTACTTCTAAGTTTCTTTCTCTCTTTTCCCCTTTTGTGTTTAATGAATTATAGGTAATTGCTTCTTGATGGGGGTCCTTGATATTTTGCAATTTGTTCTCGATTAATTAATATTTTTTGTAATGCTGGTTTAGTGCACACGTATTCATATAGCTTCTCTTTGGAGTGAAATATTCTTGTTTCTCCCACAATGTAAATGCTAATTTTGCTGGATATATCAGTCTGGGTTGGCAGTTATTGGTCTTCAGGACATGAATGATGTTTTTCCAAGCTTTTCTTGCATTTAGGGTTTGTGTGGAGAGATCTGCTGTAATTCAAATTTTTTCCCATTGTAGTATAGCTCCTTCTTTGTTTTTGCGGCATTAAAGATCAATTTCTTTGTATTTGGGTCTAGTGTCTTTACTATGATGTGTTTAGACGCGTTCCTTCTAGGATCTTGCCTGTTTGGAGTCCTGAAACCTTCAATAATTTGAGTATTTTTGCTTTTGAGGTTGGGGAAGTTCTCTACTACGATTTTGGTGAATAAGGGTTGCATTTCTTTGTCCTGGAACTTGGCCCCCTCATCGATCCTTATTATAAGAAGATTAGATTTCTTAGCTGTGTCTGCCAGGTCCTGGAGTTCTCTTTGGTGAAGTATGACTGATTTTTCCAGATTCATGATTCTCTGTTCCAGATCTTGAGTTTTATCTTCCCTTCCTGCTGTCCTATTCTCTATCTCAGTCAATCTGTTGCTTAATGCATCCATTTTTGCTTGAATTGTGGACATTGAGCTGTTCATGTCTGCTGAGAGGGTATTAATCTTTGCTTCCATTTCTATTTTGAATTTGAGGAGCTCTTTCATAATTTCCTGCTTTTGTTTCTGGAATTGTTTTTTGTAATTCTGCTTTAATTACTTTAATCATGTCCACAGTCATCTCCTTGAATAGAGTTATATTTCACGTGTCTTCAGGTATCATTTCTTAGGATGGTTACATCTCTCTCGTCCACTCGCTCCTGTTTCCTTTTGGGCTTTGTGTTGGACTTTGATTATTTATATATGTCGTAATACGTCCTTTTGCTTTCCGAGGCATGGATGACTGTTGTTGTAGGTTCGCTCTGTGTTCGGTATGTGGTGGGATTTACTTGGCTTGGGACTGGTGGTTCTGGAAATCTGTGTATACTTGTGGTTCTCAGCCAGATTGGTTCCACCGCTGACTAGGTCAGAGTTTGTAGCTTTTACAGGTGTTTGGGCTGTTCCCAGAGGCTGTGTGCCACTGCACAGCTAGCTCTCACCCAACCAGTGGCCCCACAGTGGGTCGTAGAATGGAGATGTGCACTTCAGCCTCAGCTAGCCTGGCAGATGGCTAGTTTTCCTGCCCTGTTCCCAGGGGCAGGGCCCAGCCAAGGACCTGGGATTTGGGATTTTCTGGTAGCTCTCAGCTAACCCCATCTGAGTGGTTTCTGTCCCATTCCCAGGGGCAGGGCCCATTCCAGGACATGGGCTCCAATGGCAGAGCTGTGCCTTTCTGGCTCTCAGAAGTTGAGCTCGGCCCCTACTGGTCTGCCCTTCAGTTCCCTGCTGTGTTTCAGCTGCTTTGGCAAAGAGTCTGTCTGTGACTCCATGGGGGGCCCCTTGGTGCTGTCCTGCTGGAGACTCCCAGCAGGAGGGCACCTCCCTTAGGTTTGGGTTAGTCAGATGCTGCTCTCCCAGACTCCTGCACATCCCTACCTGCTGTTGGAAGGCAGGGTCTCAGCACCCCTCAGTCTTCAGTTTCAGTGGCCTGGGAGAGGAGGCAGGTGGGAGCAGGGACACTTCCGCCCCTTTTGGTGGGGTGCTGGGTCTTAAGGCCTGTCAGTCTCCAGTCAATATCCTGGGGGAAGGGGTTTTGGGGGAAGGGACATGATTCTGAATTCCTTGCCTCCCTGCACTTGCCAGTCTTTCTTGGCAGGGTGGAGGGGTCTGGGTTAAGTTCTGTAGCTCGACACCAGCTCTGCTTTCCCAAAGGGTTTGGGGGAACCCGCTGGGCTACTTTCTGACAGGGTTAGATGTGAGCTGCTCCACGGTGTTAGTGGGTTGTTCGCTTCCCCTCTGATCTCTGGTGCCATCTGTGCTGTCCCCGCCCCAGTCTGTGTGAGTTCCTGAGTCTGGATTCTTCCCCTTGCTGCTGGAGTTCTGGTCTTCCCGGGCTGGCACCCTTGTCTTTCACGGCCTGGAGTCAACGGCGAGGGGTGGGGGTGGAGTCCTCACGTTTCTGATTCTTTGTGAACATTGGATATAAGCTTTATCTGGATTTATTTTCCAGTTTGTGTTACTTCTCCATTGCTTCTTGAATTTGTAGTTGCGGGTTTCTTAAGATAGTTGGCTCGTGGGATTCCCTGATTCTCTCTTTTTGTGGGAGAGAGCTAGGCTGGGTCCCTATTGTCTCCCCGTCATCTTCCGACTCACTTAGGCTTAATGTTATTTTAATTTTTATTCTTTCATTCACCATTACTACTTTAAAATCAATCTTGTTATATGTATCAATAATTCACTTCTTTTGTATTATTCTATAGTAATCACTTTTCTCCTTCAAATGTTGATTTTAGTTTCTCAGGTAGAACTATTAAAACTAAAGTTTGTTTGAACATTTCTGTGCAAGCATTTTGTGTGGTCATATGCATTTTTCCTTTTTGATAAATATTTGAGGATAACTCTATTTCATTTTAAGAAACTGCTATTTTCTTTCCAAAGAAATTGTGCTAGGGTAAATGCTGATAAGTAATATACAAAAATTCTAATTATTTTTTATCTTTGTAATGCTTACTACAATCGTGATTTACTTTTTAACTTTTCTGTGAGTTATAACTTGGTATATTTTCAATTGTTACTTTGAGTCTTGATCAACTATCCATCTTCTGTTGAGAATTGCTTGCTCAAATCCTTTGAAGATTTTTATGAATTTTTTGAGATCTCAATCATCTTTATGCATTGTAGACACAAATTTCTCTCCATCTACAGATTATAGTTTTGTTTTATTTGTGAATTTATTTAGAGGAGAGGATGTGGTTGTTATTGTTGTATCATGCCTCAGTTATCATAAAGAGATGTTTGTCTAAATAAAAAGATTTTGTTTTTAGTTTTCTTTTCAACATTATATATTTCAGACATTTTATATATTCATATGTTTTCAGATTTTTCACAGAAATCAATGTTTTTGTTTTTAGTTAACATCTTTAACTGGTTGTAGGTATGAAAAACCTTTCTGTTACTTAGCATATATGTATTCAACTTTTATACACTGACTTCTGAAGAGACTCATCTTTAGAAATTTCCTTTGCATCTCTTAAAATATCAATTTTCTCCATATCTATTGGTCTATTTCTGGACTCTGTAGTTTGCCATTGATTTTTTTCTTCTATTTCAAAATATCATTCTCCCTTTACTACTGTAGTTTTGAATAAGCTCTGAAATCAGATACAGTTAATCCTCAATTATTCTTCCTTAAAGATATTTTTGCCAGTCTAGTTTTTTTTTTCTTTATTTCTTTTTTCCAAGTTGTATTAGAATCAGCCTGTCAATTTCTCAAAAATGCCTACTGAAGGTTTGTAAGAGTTGCAATGGATCAATAAATTGGATAGAAAGAATGCATTAAGTACTGAGATTTTGAACCCATAAGAAAGGTATACCGCTTCTTTAGGTCTTCTTTAACTTCTTCTCAAAGATATTTTATATTCACTTCAACAAATATTTAGATTTACAGATCTTTATCATCTTTTGTATAATTATCCCTAAGTATAATGTGATTTTATGCTTTTTTAACTAGCAGTGTATTTTAATTTCCATGCCTGACTTTTCATTGGTATAATGCAAAACAAGAATCTACAAATATCGTTCTTGTATTTTTCCACATAACTAACATATTAATTTTATTTGTATATATCTTCTGTGATTAAATATGTGTGTAATACAGACACATATACACACATGCATTTCCTTTTCTTGTTTTACACTAGTTGCTGGAACTCTCAGAAAAAATACAAACCAACAAAAGCCACCCATGAAAATATTCTTTCTCTGTTTCTGGTCTTAGAAGATTATGCGTTCTGTCACCAGTAAGTACGGTTTCAGATGTCAGCTTTTCATAAACATCCTGTTTCTCACATATTTGCTACAAATACTTTACTAGGAAATGGTGTTGATTAGGGGATTACTTTACTAGATTTGTATTATACTGTGTATTGCAGATGTCGTGGGAGGCATGTGTCTTTGTGTGTGCCTTTTCTTTTTTACTGTGTTATACAGTGCCCTTTCTTATTCCCTTTATTTCTGACCTGTAACTTGAAGTTTGCAAATTTCATTAACTATTCCCTGACACATAAAATAAATATTAACAAATGGCAATATATTAAATATATACAACTTTTTCATACATTTTTATTGTAATTAATAGAAGGGTTACATTATATTCATCAGATAGAAAGTACATTACTTCACAAATATTGATACCCTTTCTTATGTCTTGTTTCCCATTTCCCTCCCTCTTCCCCCCTCACAACTTGATTTCCCCCTTCTTTTATATGTTTTTTTTTTTCATTTTAAAGTATAAAATTTGTAAACTCATTCCTATGCATAAAACCAAAAATTTCTTCCTGGAAACTGGACAGTGCTGACATAAATGGGAAACAAACAAGTTAAAAAATGTCATCTATTTTTTCTTTAAGGAGTGTTAATCTATTTAATGTTGGCACTTGTACATGACAGGAGTGCAAAGTATTTGAAATACAAATAAACTAAGTATGAGGCTGGCACTTTAACTTCTTCATTTGTACCAAAAGACATAAGATTTGAGAGCTGAATCCTAAGTCTTCACTAACCCAATCAATGGCTACTGAACTGAAGAGAGACAATATTTCTTGTAATACATTCCGAGTTTACTACTCTGTGAAGAAAAATAGAATGTTGTCTCAGAAATTCTGTTAGTTTCTAAGGTCTGTTCTTATGTAAAATTATGTCTTGGACACATTGTTCAATTACAAAAAGATGCCATTTCCTTTGTAGCTTTCTTTCAGTCCCATTTTGCTTAATTTTAGATGATATGATTTTTATCTTGTCTACTGAGTAAACAATTCCAAAAATGTACAATCTTTCTGATTAATAAATCATTTCACCCTGATAATGAAAGTAATACCTTCGTTCAAGAAACAAAATAAGCAAATGAACCAAGTCTTTTCAAAGTCCTTAGGAAAGTAACATAGCTCCTCTTTTAACTCCCATCTCATTATATTAGTACGTTTTATTTCCTCTAATAGTATGCAGAAACCAGTAATACGGTAGGAAGTCATTAATACAATATAATCACAGCAGAAGATCAAGCTCATCTCTTTCTCTTTACATTGTCAAGTGTTTCAATATTTTATTTTATAATGTGATGACCAGAACTGATCATGGTAATCTAAGTGTGGATCTGACTAATGTATTGTATAATCAAAGATTTCCTCTCAGAGGAAAATTTGCTTGCATTCCCTAGCTTGTCCCATAGCAGCATTCTCAGGCCTATTAGAACAGCCACACTACAATGTTATTGATACAGAAAATCTGGTAAGTGAGCAATCAAAATAGCTCACACTACATATTCACGTACCTCAATTTCCTTGGTGTGCAAATGTCGTTGTGTATTACAAACTCAAATGATTGAAGACTGGTAATAAAAATGATCGAGTGTAAGATTTAGAAGAGGTACTAGAAACTGTTTCTGCTCTGTATAGAAAGGTAGTGAGTGGCCTCTTACTTACCTTCAGATCACTAATGACACATTAGAATGTATGTCCAACCTACTCAGAATAATCTATATCTCTAGAAGCACAGAATTTTATAGGAAATTTTTCTTCCATTTTATTGGTTTGTTTGTTTAGTTTGTTAGTTATTGTCAGTTGTAGAGCTTGAACCTAGAGTCTGGCACTGTCCTTGAATCTCTATATGCTCAAGGTTAGTGCTCTACCATTTGAGACACAGTGCCACTTCCAAGTTTTGAGTGTTTTATTGCAGATAAAAGTGTCATGTAGACTTTTTTCCTCCAGCTGGCTTCAAACTATGATCCTCAGATTCAGCCTCCTGAGAACCTAGGATTATAGGTATGAGCCACTTGCACCCAGCTATTTTTATTTTTTTATTGCATTTTAACAGTACTTTATTTATCTAGGTGCTATTGGCATGTACCTGTAATTCTAGCTACTCAGCAGTTTGAGATCTGAGAATCGTGGTTTGAAGCCAGCCAAGCAGAAAATCATGAGACTCATATGTAATCAACTACCAAAACTATTTTTTAATAAAAGGAAAAAACAGAGCTGTGGCTCAAGTAGCAAAGCACTATCCTTGAGCTCAAAATCTCAGACAGTACCTATGCCCTGAGTTTAAGCTCCAGGACTGGCACCACACACACACACACACACACACACACACACACACACACACACAAATACTTTAATGACTTGTTGAGATCGTACCATTTGAATCTATTAAAAGAGCATTTCTAGTATTACTATAATGAATATTTTATATAGTCTCATCAGCCAGCCTTAACTCTCATCCTCTTACTTCCATTTCCTCATGCTGGGATTACAGTCATTCTATACCATGCCTGGCCATTATTTATTTTAATATAGAAACTATATCAAAATTCTGAAACATTGGAGTCTACAGAACAAACAAAGCAGCCTGCAAGCAAATTCTTCACAAGGTCTGCTTTTGACTACCTTATTAGAAGTTCTCCAAGGAACCTTCCAACACTATCTTTTTGTGTTTAAAGATTGTAGGTCAGTATGGTTTTTTTAAAAGGATCAGCTGAATTAATTGTTTTTTCCAAGACCATTTACAGAAGCCACAGCAGCCTTTATCCAAAGGTACTAATTAAGTGTCAAATCTTAGAGAACAATGTTAAGGATATTTTAGAAGTTAAAAGGAATAGTCTTCTCTTTCAGGAACACACAAGTTATTCATTGGCTCAACAAATATTTATTGAGTAATGAAAGGTCAATATGAATGAAATAATTCAATTTGCTTTTCATTCTTCTTCAAACTTCTCTGTATTTTTCCACACATTGGTGCTCTAAGACCTCTGAAGAATGAGCTCTACATTTATAATTCTTCAGTCTATATTTTCAGCCTCCACTGGGGCATCTATTAGAATTCTCTATTAATTACGATCTTGGTTTGTAAAGACTTTAATTTCCACTTGCTCTTCCCCCTCCCCCAATTCAAACTATTTATAATTTGCTCTACCTGAAATCATGTCATACTCTGCACTGACCTTGTTCCCTTTCTCCCTGTCCATTTTCTCAGATAAATGAATAAGTATATTATAGGGCATTCACACTAGCAATGCTACGCAGTCTGTTGCAAGCCGTTTCCACTCTCCCGAAGATATTGAGAAGGATGGAAGGAGGGTGATTCCTGATTTCAGTGGATGAATGGAGCTCATAAAACAACCACTCTACAAAAATCAATAGGTGTGTGGTGGAACAGACACACTAGGTAAGAGCAGTAGATTTGCACTTCCTGGATTTGAAATCTTACACTGTCTTTTTCTAGTTGTGTATTTTTGTGCAGGTTACTTTACCACTCTATCTCACTTGACTTATCTAGAGAATAGTATTCATTGCATACAATTGCTATGAGGATCAAGTATATTAAAATTTACAAAGTATTTCCCTAGAATATACTGCAGCAAGCTGGACATAAATGTTCTGACAAAAATAATAACCATTTTTATTGACAAACAAAAACCTGAGGTATGCAAAGATTAAGGAACTTTCCCAGGACCCTCACAGCTAATGAGAAACAGAGCTTGAGAATGAAACCCATGTGGCAAACCCCAGCACTTTAGTCCCCCTACGTTTTTCTTCTCAATCATGTTTTGTGGCTCCAAACAAAGTAAAAAGCAATACTGTAAAAAATAAAGGTCATATCAATGACATTTTACACATCCCAAGTTAGTTATAATGAGCACAATATGATTAATTTCCAGTCTCTACCCCTTGCTCAATAGAAACTCTTTTCATGATTTCCCTCCCCAGCAGTTTCAATAAGATGCTGGAAAATTTGTTTTGGTTTGTTGCAGATAATATGCTTACTAAGAGGCATTGTTTTCTTTATGGGGCCAGTTCTCCCTCTAAATGTTCAATGCCTTTCTGATTTTATGACTCTGAGTGGCTGATTGTTGACTCTAAACTCTTCCCTCCCACTCTCTAGGTTCTGCCTTCTGCTATACAGATTTCAATATATTTATTCCCATAAAGGCAAACTTGAATCCTTAAGATAGAAAATGCTTTCAGAAACCTGTACTTAATGTACTTAGAGTGCCCTCCTACCCTTCTAAATTCCCATTTTATGTAATATTCTGTTTTTTACACAATAATATTATTTCTCCAGCAGTTTTCAGTAGCTTTGGTATAGGCAAAGGATTGAATTGGCATAAGATTTGGAATTGGCAGAAGAAAAAGGGATATGTGGGGCTGTGGTATTAAGGTGGTTAATGATACTCTGCACTAGCTCTGGTCTCAATTGACAAAGAAATGATAAATGAAATCATGAGAGATGTAGAGTTGGAAGAAGTGAAGAAGTTGAGAATGTGTTGGGTCCATTCAGGGGAAGAACTATTCAAAGGAGAATAGTGATAAATAGGAAGGCTGCAGGAACCAGGAATCAAGCTATCCAGGGTGGCTAAATGTGATTTAGGAAGTACATTGTGGGTGTGGCCCCAGCCAACCTTCATTTGCACGTGACCTCAGGGTCTTTTCATTCCAGACAGAAGAAGACTACAATTAGATGAAGTAACTTTCTCAAGTTTTGTCTTTCACTTTCTCTTTTCACTTCATTTTTACTTTTGTTTAACCTTGGATTTGGGGGCAGCGGGTTGAAGGCATTCTAGTTTAATTTTTATAGTCTCTGAAGAGTCACCTGCCATGAAGCTTGCTCATCCTGCTTCTTGCTAATATTTTGATTTATCTACTATCCTACTACTATTTACAAACTTGGTCCACACCTCCTGGTCTGAAAGGAGACATTAGACTAATGTGTGTCTTTATGTCAGTGATACACACTGGAGTTTATGACACAGAAGACATGGGAAAACAGAGGCCTCCACTGTACACAAGTGTTTTGGTTGTTTTCTGTGATAAGGTAGAGTATTGAGGAAGGTTTGAATTAAGTACCAAATGGTCAATGAATATGGATAACTAAAAAAGAGCTCTTTAGGCAGAAATAAATAAATTGGTTCAGAGTGGCTAATCTTCAAAGGAGGATGATTCATTTTTTTGGTAACTTTTTTGAATATAACTGAAGGACCATCAGCGTGTACATATAATTTCAGGATTTCATTGGAAAACATCAACACTGCCTGCTTGGGTTCTCCCTATTCATAAAGAATATTTCTCTAGTCTCCCGAAGTATCCATTGAGCATATATGTGTGTGTGTATACATATATATATAAATATATATGAACAGCATATGCCTAGCATATACTGCTAGGCTTTGAATCTGAAGAACCAACTGAAGGTTCAGTTCTCAATGAAGCAGTATTCACATCTGAATCATTTGGAAAGTGGTTAATAATAGAATCATGAGAGATTTGTCCAGTGGAACACTCCACTGAAAGGTTCATAATTTGAAATTTTGATATATTATTGGGAGGAGTTAAAAACTTATGTGGTAAGATCTATTTGAGGGAAAAAGTCCTTTAGGGTACACCCTTGGGGATCATATGTTGCTCTGACCCTAGAATTCTCACTCTCTCGGTCTTTGTCATGGTAGCTCTCTGTTTCTCTGTCTCTCGCTGTCTCTCTGTCTCTCTGTCTCTCTCTCTGTCTCTGTTTCTGTTTGTCTGTCTCTCAGTCTTTCTGTGTGTTTCCCTCTCTATCTCTCTGTCTCTGTCTCTGTCTCTCTCTCCTTCCTAAGCCATTTACAGCACCTCCTGCTACAGAATCCAAAGGAAAGTCAACCTTTCTCTCTGTGTATCATTTGTATTTCACATCTCTCATTATTGCCATGACTAGGCTTTTCTGTATTCTTTCAACCCCAAACTTCTTTTCTGCTTTTTTCTGAAATCTCACCCGTTTCTGAGCAAATATTCTTCCATATTCAGCATAGTCACTGAATCTTTATACATTTTTCAATTCCAATGAGATCCTTCCAATAATCACATCTCCCAAATATTCCTAGAAGGTGACTCACTCACCTGACATTGATAGAGCTTATTGTCTCTATAGTTCCTAAGATAATTAGTTTCCATTGATATTAAAAAATACCTGAGTGGAGCAAGGAGAAAGATTCCTGTGGGGTCATTATTTCAGAGAGATTTCTTTCCTTGATTGAATATGTCTATCACTGAGTCTGTGTTAAGGCAGAGGTCATGGTGGCTGGAGCATGAGATAGAGGCCCCAAAATATGGTCTAATGGAGTATCCATTCCTAGTGAGCAAAATAGTACTCCTTTTCAATCCACAGAAACAGACGTGACCCACAAAGAAACACTACACACAAATCAAACAGCAATTTATCAGTAGTCCCCTAAATGGCTTGAATGAATAAATGATCTTTTTGCTACCAAAGAGATTTCCTTTCCTTCTACTCTTTAAAGAGAATCCTGTATAACAAGGTGTAAATGCATTTCTGTAGGGACTGTATTCTCCATCAAATATAGTGAAACATCTACTTGGTTTTCAAACTAATATAAAGAGTTATTCTCCCAGGTTCTGGTGGGCTGTGAAAAAAGTTTCAGGCTTGATATCACCAAGCTAAGATAATGATATATATGGAAAGGCCTAAAAGAAAGCAAGAATGCCTTGAGCCAGGAAACTTTCAACAGCTATGTTCCTGGGTATGCTGCTTGAAACTTCTGAAACTCTCTTTTAATAAAATAGGATTGTCTTGCCTGTTCTGAAATTACCCTTTTAATAGCTCCCAGACTTATTTGCTGCTTTTTCACCATCCACTTCTGCAGTGTCTACTTTTGCTAGTTTCAAGAAAGTGTCCTGTTGAGGAAAGCCTAGTACCCAATTTCTTGCACCTGGACTCCCACTATAGAATGACTATTGGCCTGGTAGGGAAGCTATAGGGACCGCCTCAGCTTTCAAGCTAGCACACACCCCAAAAGTTCAGAGAAGTTAATTCCTTCTAGTATAAACTATGAACAATAAAATACACAAATATGTAAGGCAGAAAATTATTTCCTTTATTTGATCCCAGAAAAAGAGTTCTGAAATATTCCTTCCTATAATTGAGTGCCCAGTTGTCTCTGAAACAGCCAGCTGGAAGAGCATCTTTGTAATCAGCTCTTCCCGTGTCTTATGCTCTCTATCATCCTTTCTTTTTGATTCATTAGAATCATATTATCAACTGCCACAATCACATACAGACTTTTGTCTCAGGCTCTACTTCCAGGAAATCTAGGTTAACAAAAACACTGATGATATAACTTGGACAGAAAAGTCTGCAAGCTAATTAATTGAAATCTCTAATATTTTTTTTCAGGTAGGTAAATATGGAGAGGTGAAATAGTCTGATATCATCTTTAAGAGATTTGAAAGTTACAATGGATTTTATTTGATGACACCTTCTCACCAAATGAGCCAGTAGTTCTAAAGACATTTGTTTGTAATCCCCATGGCTTCATATTCCCCTAGGAGGCTGGCCTGGTCATATGGATAGAACTGCCTAAAAAGTCACAAAGGGAATTGCAATCACAATAGCTAAATTAACCCAAGTTTAACACATTGCTCTATGCCCTAAGAAAGGCTCTGAAAGCTAGGAGAGAAATGCCCACTAATGGAAAATAACCAAGAGGCTAAGGAGAGAGTTGTTATTTTTGAACTTTTAAAGAGAACATTATAAATAGCAAAGAAAATGGAAAAGCAGAAATTAAAAACAATAAAAACAAAAGCCAGTTGACAGTGCCCCTTTTAATATGACAATTTGGGTATTTCTAAAGCCCAGGCTCATGGACGTAATAGCTGAGTTCCAGCAAAATAGCCCAGGACCATAGGGTTTGAGCACTTAGTCACAATGGCATTTTAGGTTAAACAATCATTGACTCAGCAGTGAAAAATGAGATAAATTAAAATTATTTTCTTCACAACGGCCGAGGGGCTTGGCAAGTAATATATTGAAGAAATTTCCTGGACATAATAGGTTACATTAATTTTGAACTGCAAAACAATTCCTTCAGCATTATTTTTCAAGGAGAAAGAAAAAGAGGGGGGGGGAAGCCACCCTATTACTTGTACTATTTACTTCTGGCCTAAATGAGAAAGCATGTTTCAAAGGGAAGATTAAGAAAGATGTATCAAGACACAGAGCAAAATCCTGACTGTAAAGAATTCAGGTTAATTGCCTATCCATTTCTCTGTTTGATTGTGGTCAATATGAAGTCTGAAACAATAGAAGCAAACCTTATGAAAATCATCGAGAAGAAAGATGTTAAGTCTCTGGTAGCTAAAGCCCCTTTGTTTGTTTTAGTTATAAAGCTATAGTGGGAGTAATCTTTCCATCCAAATGTTTCCGGGGTTATGATACAAGAGCTCAGTGCTGGAGATTGGGGGCTTATTGTCCCTGAGAGTGAAGAAACAAGATGAATACATCAGGTTCCTACCTCTCCCGCATGTAGGACCAAGCAATCAGACTTGTTTCAGGTTGTGAGAATATCTTGCCACCAGCTAGTAACAAATAGGAAGAGAAGCCCTTCTTGCTTTTCCTGTAAATACTACAGAACTTATGGCTGCACGACTCCTGTCACAAAAACTCACTTTTGCAGTCATCTTATGTAAAGAACTGTGCTTTCTGTGTTGGTTAGTAATCATGGTAGTCTTTCAATAAAATTGTATTTATAGGCACCGAACTTTAGATTCATTATATTTTTCTCAGACTCTGGAATAGTCTTTTCATTTCTTTTAACTTCATTCTCTACCATATAAAAATATAGAAATTGTTCCAGGCTTTCAAAATATAAGAAAATATCCAGCATGTTGAATGTGGCCTGGATTCTGCTGTTTGACATTATAATTTAGGGGAAACATTCACATCATAGGAAGAAGCTACAGGAATTGAAATATCTATGTATTTGTCTTTAGATAACAAAATAGTGAAAAAAAATTATTAGCCACACTTACATGTTTTCCTGCCACCTCAAAAAACTCACCCATAGGGCTGGGAATGTGGCTTAGTGGTAGAGCGATTGCCTAGAATGCATGAGGCCCTGGGTTCAAATCTTCAGTACCATATAAATGAAAAGAATAAATTAAAAAATATGGGCCAGAAGTTTGGCCGAGGCCTAGTGATAGAGTGCTTGCCTAGCATGCACAAGGACTCGGGTTCGGTTCCTCAGTACCACGTACATAGAAAAAAG
The DNA here is from genome assembly GCF_031878675.1 of Megascapheus bottae. Lineage (NCBI taxonomy): Eukaryota > Metazoa > Chordata > Mammalia > Rodentia > Geomyidae > Megascapheus > Megascapheus bottae. The sequence goes on from NC_143527.1 coordinate 25,624,211, forward strand.
TCAGAAATGGTGCTGAGACTCTCTAACCTTGAGAAAAAGAACCCAAGGACAGTATTCAGGCCCTGAGTCCAAGTCCAGGCCTGGCAAAAAAAAAAAAAACACTTGCCCATAATTTTTTTTCCTGTATCACCTAGTTTATTTCAGATTCTTCCCTAAACTAAAGTTAAAGACACACAGATATAGCACTATTACATATATAGATGCATGTTTGCATGTTCCTTATTTATAAATACACACATAGATGCATCTATATATTTAATGTATAATCCATTTATACATATTATTTATTTATACATATATAATAACATTCTCTTGTTCTCTTTAATACACATTGTACGTGCATACATGTATAACACTTTTATACTTAGATACAGGTATCTAAGTATATATTTTTATGTAAACATATTTGTGATTTATAAATTCTCCCACATGTATAAGTTTATATACATATATATATATATCTGAGTTTGTAAAATATATTTAAATAGTTTAATGTATAGCCAAGTTAGCTTTCTCTCATATCTCCCTTATATCCTTCTCTGGAATATTCCCTCCAATGCTTTGCCTTCAGTGTAGTCCTACTTGTTCTGTATCCTAGCTCAACTTTCATCCAAGCCACAGCTCATGCAGCCCCCTTGAGCTTTTAATGCCAAAGAAGCTAAAAGCCTTCATTTTCATTCTGACATGAACTGACATTTGTGCTCGTGGACACTCTAATTCCCCTGGACTTCATTTTATCTGTACCCGCCCTTACACTCCTCGTGTTTTTGTATGATGACTGTGTAACTGGCATTCACAGCCACAAAACCATTTAGATTTCCTGGAACCAAATTGCTTTCCAGAACTCCAACGGCATGAAGCTGATGTAGATATTGATTTCTCGTTTGTTAGAGGCTAGTAATGAGGAGTCCCGGACAGGCACAGGCTGGAGGAAGGCACACCTGTTCATATTTTTGAGCTGCTGGGCCCAACCCTCCACTGACTGCCACAGCTGAGCCTCACAAAGCATGCTGTGCCCTCTCCACAGACTACTAGGCTCAGATAGAAATAGACACAGCATTGGCCCTGAGGCTTTAGTATTCACCTGTGTCTGGTGCAACCCACCAAACCCATTTTGCCCTTTGTCTGCCCAGAACCTGAGAGGAGCAAGACCCAGCAGCTCCCAGACAGATCAACGAATGTGGCATTATCTGCTGAGGCAAAACTGCATGTAATCTCTGTCTATGAATAAAAGTCTCTCCGAAAAGAAGCATGACAGATGCTCATCCAGCCAGATACAAATTATTCATCTTTATTTTCCTTTTACTAGCTAAGTTCTCACAAAATTGTCTGGCACAAATAAACTGAGTACTAGCTGGTCATTTGAAAACTTTGTTTTTCCTTTGGTTAACTTTGCTTTTCAGTTCTAGAGGGCAAGATCTGATGTCCTGGATCCTACTCATTGAGTTACAAATAAACACACCCCTTTGTAGAAAAGCCTGTTTCACCCATGGGAAATAATTAATGACAATATTGCTCTTTTTATGTATATTGTGGTGATTAGAAAGAGAGTTAGGAGAAGAGGGAGAGAGGGAGGGAGGAAAGGGAGTGTGGACATGATCAATGTGTGACATACGAATATATGGATATTTCACAATGAAACCTATTAATGTGTATATTTAATACAAACTACTTTTGCAAATGTTTCATTGAAGATGAAAATACCAATCTGTTATGATGACTACATTGTTCATAACATTTCTAGTGAGAAACCCCTTTTAAATCACTCAGAAGCACATATCATGCATTATCTGAAACACTACACTGGTTTGTTGACTTCAAGACACTTTCACATATTGGATACACATTCCTAATGTATATTGGATAAATTTCAGTGATATGTATTAGATTAACGTATTTATCTTTTGGGGATATAAGGGAAACATTACAACTTATAAGCCCTTTATGTGGGCATTCTATGCTCTTTATCCAATGTCCTTGAATAACAAAAAAGCTGAGATTAGAAAAAACATTTTTAAAATCTGACTTACCAATAGATCATGGACACCACCATTGCCTTTTAGCCTTATTTAAAGAGCTATGTTACTGGTGCTATAAAGTCCCTTAGAGTTCACCTAGGCTAACACCCTCATTTTCCAGATGAGAAGCTGCACCTGGGAGAAATTAAGTGAATTACTCAAGGTCACACAGAAAGTCACTCACAGAGACTAACCAACACTTCATGCCTTTGCCATCACTTCCCTTTCCAATACATGAAAGTGTCTAGAAGTCAACAAACTAATGTAGTGTTTCACTTATATTCAGTCAGTCATCGAATTCTAATTTTTCCCTTATTTTTTTTTGCCAGTCTTGGGCTTGGGCTCAGGGCCTGAGCACTGTCCTTGGACTTTCTCAAGGCTAGAGCTCTACCACTCGAGCCTCAGCACCACTTCCAGCTTCAATTCTTCGGAATTGAACCCGGGTATTGGTGCATGCTAGGCAAGCACTCTACCAATAGGCCAAACTTCTGGCCTCTCTTTTCTCCTTATCTATCCTGTGCTTGCTTGTCTTTGCAGAAAAATGTCCTATTGGTGAACTGACAGGGAATGATATCTTTCTAAGATGCATCAATTCTTTGTCATTTTTTTGTTTCTCTTTATTGATGAAATCTTTGGAAACTTTTCAGTAAAGACTAGTACTTTCCCTGACCTCAAGGCCATTTATGATTCATAGGGTAAACATAGTCAAACAGAGGTCAGTATCCAATGATAAAATAGAACATCTACAGGTTGATGGGTGACTGAATGAACAGATAAATGCATAGATGCAGAGAAGGTGAGGGGGTGGGAAAAAGCTTTAAATTAGAAAGAAAAGAAAGAAAAAGAAAATTCTTCTCCTAAAGGGAAGCCAGATTTTGTTAATACTAAGTATTTCCCCCAGTGAACCACATCCTTAGCCAGGGATGTTTTACTTATATTATGAAATGGTGCTATTGCAGACATGCCAAAACTTTGAAAGTGTCTAGAAGTAGATCATGTGGAAACTCAGTAGAAACTCTAGTTCTCCTTCCCATACCTCCCCAAACTAAAGTTCAACCAACAAATTTTTGCCGGTCGAGATATTTCAACCCATACAACTAACTATTGGAGAGGTTATATTTCAGGAGATGGAAGAAAGCACTGGAAAATGTAATCATGAATGTGAATATAAGTAATTGTAGCAAATTTCAAAATTTATAAATGTAGAGAAAATGAAGTACAGATACACTATAAAATACGGTAAATTTTTCCTACTGAATCAAAATTAGTTTCAGAGCTGCTGCTCATAGTATCTGGGAGACAGAATATAGGAGGAAAGAAGCAATGAGAAGAATAAACATTAAGAATAAAAAATGACATGTCTTTCTTAAACAAGAGCATCAAAAAGAATTTCCTTTCTGGCGAAACATGTTTGATAAATAAATACAGATCCAATTTTGAAGAAAAGGATGTGAGAAATTACCAAAATATTTCCCCCAAATCTATCGTTCTCTTTCATGTACATGATAGAGGCCAATTTTAAAAATATTTTACTTAATTTTTTTAACTTTAAAAATATTTAATGAAACCTTTTATTCTAATGAAAACCTCAATAGAATATGAGTATTAATTGAATGATATTCCCTTTATGGACAAACATTAAAGAAATCTACATAGACTTTTTTCCACTAATATTTTCTCTGTTGCCTTTCTTTTTGTTGTTCTCATTTCATGCCTTGAAAATCAAAAATGTAAGTACCACCCACACTTCCTTGTGTGAAACCCTCTATGCTTAGCCAGAGACTTACCCTCTATGTGTGGCAATAACATTGAGATGTAGAGGAATCTCAAACTTAAAGAGGCATTTATGAAACAAATGGCTGATTTCCACTTGGAGTTTGGAATAAGATTGCAGGTGATGCCAATATTGCTAACCAAGGGATAATTCTGAGAACCTGTGTTCTTACAGAGTCCCATGTTCTTATATGTGTCTGGATTCTCAGCTCTGCAGTGAACTCTTTTATTCTATCAGCTGCTAATATAGCATGAGGAAGGGAAAGAAAGCATATTATGTTAATCTCCATGCCATAAGTTCCATTGCTACTTTTTATGTGTGGAATAGCAGTAAGTCAGCAGCTCATACAGACAACTTTCTTATGTAACAAAAGCATACAACAAACCATGTTCTCTCATCAGAAAGTAGCATTAAAAAGGTGAATATAGTAATGAATTCCTGTGATCCAGACACAAAGTAGAAGACCTGTGGTCCATGGCTGGCTCTGGGAAAACCCAAGACCCTACCTATTAAATAACTCAGCCATAAATGATTGAGAGTATGACCCACAGATAGAGCACTAGTTTAGAAAGCACAAGGCCCTAAATTCAAACCCCAGTGCTGGAAAACCAAAGCAAACCAAACCAAACCTATAATCTTAGAGCTTTCCTCTGACTGTGTGGGATGAAAATTGAGAAAGTACAGACCCATAAACATACTGCTCTTCTGAGTTAATATTATAGTAAATATTTCTATACCATAAAATTTAATTATAGCAGTTCTCAAAGCAATGGCTTTAATACATACATTTGGCTCACGTACAAAATACACTCAAAAATAGAGCTTGTTTACAAACCTAAGCTTATTCTACAAAACACTTTATTCTGAGAAAGATTAGTATGTAGCCAAGGCTGGAGTTGAATTTGATCTCCCCCTGCCTCAGACTTTTTAGTGTTTGTTTTACAGACTGGAGTCACCAGTTCCAATTAAAAGCTACAATCTCATGAAATAATTTTAAAAACATTTTATCATCTGTTCTTTCTTTTTTCACATATATTTTTATTGTAATTAATAGAAGGGTTACATTATATTCACCAGATAGAAGGTGCATTACTTCACATACATTGATACACTTTCTCATTTGCACATAAAATCCTGTTCCAAATATCTTGGATAAAAGAGCAAGTTGTATTCATGTTAACATACTAATCTACAAGATGAAACTTTCTGGGTTGAGGCCTAGGAAGGTGATGCTAAACAGTGTCCACAATACTTTGGGGGAATTGTAAAAGTAATATCAGTGTATCCAGTACCTTTCTCTATGAATAAGCCATGATCTAATCCCTCCTCCCGCTGTATACATCTCTTTATTCTAATGGAACATAACTTATTTTATGAATGCATATCTAAGTTATTTTTATGTCTCTTTTTCTGCTAGAGTTTGAGTTTTCTATGTACAGTAATGTGACCTTTTATTTTGAACCCTCAGCTTCCTGCAGAGTTCAAGACATACAAGCCACTTATAAATATCTATAAAATGAATAAATGTATGGAGAGACATGTGACTGAATCAGGGGATGCAAAACAATGGGAAAATTTTGACCTATGCTTTATAGAAAGAGAAGGGCGGGTAAGCAAAATTAAAAGTAGTGAAATAATCCATCTAAGAATACCATATATGCATGTGTTCACAAATTGACATGCTTAGAAATGTTCACTGAAGCATAATATGAAAACTCTTAGTATGAATATGGAGGCACTTTTCTCATAACATAATCAAACAATAATAATAATAACAAATGAAACTTGGAGTTTCTGAAAGGAGATTGAATGCGTGTATATTACTTAATCTGACCAAAGATTTACCATAAACTTAAAAGTAATTGTGCAGCTCATTTTCCCACAACTGCCTTATTTTCTATGTGCATGTGTTGGGACCTATCTGACTCAAGGGTGCTATACTATCAGTTGAGTCACAGCTCTGCTTCTAGCTTTTTGCTGGTTGATTTTGTGGATAAGCATCCAATGGACTTTCTTGCCCAGATTAAGTTTGAAATACAATCCTCAGATCTTAGGTTCTGGATAACTAGGACTAAAGGCCTGAGAGACGTGTTCAGCAACAACTACTTGTTGATATTAGTGTCATGTGTTGTCTATCTCTGGACATCTTTGATTTTAACCCACTTGACTATATTGGATGTTTTCAAAAATACAAATATAATTCTCTTCATTTTGCCTTTTAAACCTGTTACCTCATCCTCTTCAAATATGCTTATAATTTACTATGGCATGCATGTTCTGAGTTTTCTGTTCTTTAAAAATACATTAATCTTTGGAGAATCTTTCTCTCTGCTATGTTTTTAAGTTTACTATTTGTAATATGCCAGACATAAGAACAACCTTTCATATCTTTTGCTATAGGACTGAAGAAACAAATTATGGTGTATTTGCAAAATGGAATGCTGTAAAACAATAAGAATGAAGTAGTGATATATACAGAGAGAAATGTAAACAGATCTCCTGAAAAATATTGACTGAAGGAAATTAGTGTATACTTACTGGATCATCCCATTTATGATGAATGCAAGAACAGGAAATAGTAATACATGATAAAATTAATGGTAAAGGAAATAGAAAAAATATATAAAATGGAAAAGAAATGAGAAAAAATTTTCAATTAAAGATTAACAAAAACTAGAACTAGTATACATCTATGATTGTCCTAGAAGAGTATCACAATAGCTCAATAGCTATGTACATGACCACAGAACATGATGCTAAACAAAATGAACTCCAAGATATGGAAAAAAGAGGTTTTTGTTGTTGTTGTTGTTGTTTGTTTGTATTTCTTAGTGTGGTGTAGCAGTGCAGGTCTATGCAATACCCACTTCAGCAACTAAGATCAGTCTAGATGTCGGAGGAGAGAGCTTTGAGTAACCTAGAATTTCCAGTCCTAGAATTACATAGCTATATTTGTTTGTTTTCCAGCTAATATACATCAATGAAGGACTATTTACGTATCAAATAAAACTATATAACATTTTTCTTTTGTCTTCCCTAACATGTATTTAAACATAAGAATTAGAACATGTGTAATAAAATGATAGACAAATAATCTGGTTAAGATGAAACACATAATAGAAATGAGATGATCCAACACCTAATAAAATAAATTCCATTAGAATTGTTGTTTCACCAAAGATCAAAGCTCTGTTACTTCTTACCATGCTGTCAAGCCCACTGCAACTGTTCTTTGTCAGAGTTACACCAGCAATGATGCTATTTAGTCACAACCAATTTTCCTTGACATTCTACAGTAGCTTTTGTCTGATATTCTCCACTCTCTCCAGACAACATAGAACTCATCTGAAAGACCTTCTTTGAACATATGTTCATTGAAAACACTATGGGGTCTAGTTTACCGCCAATAAATCAGTTTAAGTATTTACAACTCCTATTTACAACCCAGTATTTTTTGCATACTGGACTCACTCAACCTGTAATTACAACTGCTTCTATCTAATTCAGCTTGTCTATTAAATGATAACTACCTGCCCTGTAGATTATCTTTTTACTTTATTTCAAAATAAGAAAGCATTAGTAAAAATGATAAAACACAAGTTTCATTTTTCTCAATAAAAAATTTAAAACTTAATAGCTTGCATGAAACCTAATGGCAATGTACCCTGTTTTAACACAATTTTGCTACATCTGATGCATGCAGATACATATTTATATTTCTGCATATCTTAAATTATTATATGTACATACTTACTTATGAATAACATTTCCTAAGCATGCATTTCCTATTTATTTGCCAGAAAATGCTTCCTATGTATATTTTGCTTCAACGATGTAACTTTCTCATAAAATCACTATGTTATAATCCCAGTTTGAATAAAAGTCTGAATTAACAAAATTCCCTCCCCCATAATACAGGAGGAATGAATTCCTATAGTAAGCACTTAATACTTGTTTAGTGAGCTCAGCTACAAAATTCTTTAAGAGAATTTAAATTGCTATAATTTGCTGAATTAATATCTGCCATTACTCTGATAAATCTAGAAAATTTCACTATATATTGAAAGATAAAACTTTCATAATAAATAAGATAAAATATGATTATTATCTTTAAAATAACCTAATTTATGGTTTATAGAGTTAAGTGTGAAGATGCCTACATAATATTTTCTAAGTGATTAAGGACAAATAATTAAAAATACAGCTTTGGATCATTGTGTAGCACGTCGGAAGTACTTCATAAACATTTATTGATTATAAAATTTGTGTGTGCCAGTGTTTTATATGAAATTAAAACTATCTATGAAGACAAGAAACTGAAAAAATAAATAGTATTACTGATTGGTCAAAACCATAAATATTTTAAAAATCACCTTGGCCACATTGCATTAACTTAGAAATGATTTAAAGCAAGTGTGAGGGTGTATGGATTGCCTTCATTTTCCTTAAGTTCTTTTTGACTCAGTTTGATGGACTTTCCCCAACTTTGTGCAATCTATATCTTTCCACTGCTGTATGATAGATTGTATCATGTCTCATTGGTTTTCAACCAAATACAATGCTAATTTCTTAATCCCACCCTGTCTATGAACAGATAGATGCTTTTGTCTAAATAGGAGCTGCCTTCCCTGAGCATCACACACACACACACACACACACACACACACACACACACACACACAGAGGCAGATATTTCCCCATAGGCAACAGCATCCATTGATGAACTGAAGAAGATTGACTAAAATGGTCTTTTGCCTCACTGCCTCCCTAGGGAACCAGTCATGATCATTTTATAGTCCCTATAATTGTTGGACAATGAAAACAAAGCAAAGAAGAAAAGTGCTGTCTCCAAGGTTGCTGAAAAAAAGGTCCACAAAGGAAAATCTGTACTGCCCAAGTACAGAACATTTACTTTTCACATGCAGTTGACCTCTGTATCTGAAAGGAGATTCTCATGCTCTCATGTTATCTTTCTACTATGTGAAGTGTATAGAAATCTCCAAATACATAAAGTTACAAAATAGCCAGAGTTCATTTAGGAAACAGTTATGGGGCTAATAAGAAACAGGTAAGAGCGAAATCTATTCTTTTTCATTAAGTCTTTTCTGAACATATCTACTTGATTTGTGTTTACACATCTGAGTATATAAATTCAAATATATGCATATCATATGCATACAAATTTTATAAGTACATATATATATTTCTTTCTCTATTGAGTTTATCTTTCTACCTTTTCTTCTGCTTTTAAAAGCTTTCAATTTTCATTTTTTCCAACTCCTTTTTCCACATTTTTTTTGCCAGTCCTGGGCCATGAACTCAGGACCTACGCACTGTCCTTGAATTTTCTCAAGGCTAGAGTTCTACCACTTGAGCCACAGCACCACTTCCAGCTTTTTTTCTATGTATGTGGTAACAAGGAATCGAACCCGGGTCCTCATGCATGCTAGGCAAGCACTCTACCACTAGACTAAACTCCTGGTTCCCCATTTTTTTTATATTTATGATGTTTCACTGGATCTCTTTATCTTTTCATCTTTCTTGTTTTTCCATTTTCTAAGAGTTATTTTTTTAATTATTAATTCTTAAAAATGTTTAACTGGATCTTTTCTTTAACATGTTTCTCTGCTTCATTTCCATTTCCACTGCTTTAGATTTTTCCCATAGTCAACCAATTCATAGTTAACCTACAGAACTAGGTGAAAGCAGAGGCATGAATGGATAAAAAGTATCTTGAATTTGATATACAAAGATAAATGGTATCTGTAAGGACAATGGAGAAGAATGTCTAAAGGCTATAATGATTTGAGAGAACCAGGGTCAGATATAATAGTCAGCAACTTAAAATCATTCAAAGAATCTCTCATGTATCAGAGTTGGAGGGCAAACATAGTTAAAGGTCAAGCGAAGGACTTAATTTTGAGTGGAAGAACTTCAGAGTAGGGAGAATTCCCAGTGTCAGCTTTACTGTGTTAAAGATCAAGACCTAGAGAGCAGGAAATGGAATCAGAGATTAGTGATAAGGATTTACAGGCAGATTTACTTTAGACTTTTAAATTTCCTGATTCCCCTGAATGCTCCAGACCTCCTTATTGAAAAATATGGTTCCCCTGTCTTTGCCTGAAGTCTAAGCAAAATCCTCAACTAAGTAAGGCAGGTCTTGCTAGGCAAGGTTTGATATAGTGAAATAAGTTTTTGTCTTTCTTCTTTTCAATTCCATCCCCAAGTAGAATCAAATCAACTCATGGAAAATACTAAGCTTGTTATGTAGACTCTATATTGCAAAATGTCCTAAGGATGTGTCTCATGTCTATTGCTACATACCCAGTTATGCCCAAGAATATATTCTGAGAGGTTTGAGAAGAATAAAAATGAATTTAGCAGATAGTAGGGTATACTTCCACATTCTCTTGCTTCATCCCTGTGCCCATTTAGAATACTTCATGCTTATTAATCACAAAGATGTATGATGGTGTTGTAAGCTGGAAAATTATATAGGGAAGAATAAAATTCACAGATAAGTGGGAAGCTGGAATGGACTTGGCTTGCCTTATTTTTAAATATAAAATAGACCAAAAGATCTAGAACTTACCTCTATCCATTAAGAGAGATGGGAGAGAGTACACTTAACAAACTGATCAAGAAATGCTATGATTAAATGAGCATCAGTCCCTTGAGAAATTCAATACAATTCTCTAACCGGCTATAATTGATAATACAAGGCTGATTTCCAAAATATCAATAAAGCCCTAGCAATCTAGAACAGCAGAAATGAGTTGCTATCACTGGCTTCATTAGAGATAAGATGGATTTAACTTAGAATGGGCAACATGATCCATAGGGATATAACACTGGTTAATCGAATATCATGACTTTGTTTTTCACAATGCTCATCAGAAGTTCAGAAGAAGTGTGCAATCAGATTGTATAAACAGCAATATGCTTTGCCTCCAGGCTATAAAATTGTCTTTCTCTCTTATATGCTCTGAAGAACTTGGATGTCTAAAACCCTGGAGAAATTCACAGCAGCCCACTATAGTGAAGATACCATGTCAATTAAATTGGATGAGTGTGAGTCAGAATGTACATTAGGTTTGTAAAACAGACATATACACCAGATGGTGCATCCTAAATCCTATGAGGGGACCTGACACATCAAAGTCATTTTTAAGGGATCAGGAATATTGACTATATTAGGGAATCCCTTCCAATGCCGTGTGCTCTTTGAACTTGCATCTTCGACTTGGAAAAAGCAAATCCAATACTTGGCAAGATTCTTTCATGTCTGGAAGAGGCACATTTCATGCTTGGGAATCCTAGTCTCATTCATGGAATGTTGCCAGTTTTGAATAGAATAGAAAACAAGACAGAATGACACAACAGATCCAGGTTTTATAAAGCAGCCCTGAGCTTGATTAGTCCATTCAAACACCCATAACAAAATGATAGGAGGTACGTGGCTTACAAATAACAAAATGATATTTCTCTCAGTTGGGAAGTAGAAAAGTACAAAGCCAAGATCATTAGTTATCTGATGAGGACCTTCTCCCTGGTTTACACAGGCCTTCCTTCTACCTGTCACCTCAAATGCTAGAAGCGTTCAAAAAAAAGTTGATCCTGCTGAGATGCATTATTTATGCCACTCAACTTTAAATACGATTTGGTATTCTACTGGTAGGCAATCAAATAATGAAGGGAATATCCCTTAGCTATTACAAGGAAGTAGAACTATTGCTACATAAAAGGAATGAAGAAATTAATTATATAAATCACCTGCTTGAACAAATTTTTCTTTTCTCATCTTCTTTACCTATGACTCAGTACCCACTGAACATGGAAATAGGACTCAAGATTTCCCAAGATGAGCATTTAGATCATTTTATTAGGTAACCTATCTGCAACACAGCATTGTCTGAGGTTATAAACTAAATAAGTGGTGGAAATAATGAACATTGTTACAACTTCAGGAAATAAACATGAAGTTTATACTCCTATAAGTCTCCCAAGAAATAGCAATAGCAATCTGTCAGGACTCCATATACATTGTTCCTAACTAATGTTTGTACCTACTATGATAGTAAACACACTGAATGTTTTAAAAACATGTGCACACACATACACATGCAAACACACATACACACACACAAACTGGGATATGATACATTATATAGGGTTCTAGATGTTCAGAGGAGGATATATACAGGAAAGATTAAAAAAGGTTCAATAGCTATATGCATATGATCATATAAAATAATGTTTTTGAATTAAACTTCTTCAAGAAAAGGAAACAAGATATCTTTTAATTGCTGCTGTTGCTGTTTTTTTCACTTTTCCTTTGGTCTTGTTTGTTTATTTGCATTTGGGAGGGTAAAGGGACACATACTAGGTGGAACAAAAGGTGAACAAATACGACAGTGGTACTCACTGGACACTATGCAGAAAATAAACTGTACACCTCCCGGGTGAGGGTTGGAGGGAACACCAAGCAGAGATGGGGGAAGGTGAGGCCTGGTTTAAAAAGTACTATACTCATTACCTGAGTCCTAAAGCTATAACCCTCTCTCTATTTCAATACTAAAGTAAAAAAAAATTAAAAAAAGAAACAGAGAAAGAAAACCACTCTGATGCAGCAAATGTGTGATGTCATCTTCCTAAGCTGACATGCTGATGAAGCCAGTCTCCAATAAAGAGAACATGCCTTGTTAGCTTCTTCCCTTTGCCTGTCCTCTGGCTCATAGCCCTCTTCTCCTGCAAGCCTGCCCTCCATAAATCTCCTCCAGTAGAGGGGTTTGGGTTCTTGAGAATCCAAGATGCATTTCTAAACATATACACACACAGACACAGACACACACACACAGACACACACAGACACACACACACACACACACACACACACACACACACACACACACACACACACAGTAAAGCCGGGCGTGGTAGTGGCTCACATCTGTAATCCTAGCTACTCAGGAGGAGGAGATCTAGGACCAATGTTCAAAACCAGCAAGGGCATAGGACCTGAGACTCTTATCTCCAATTAACCTCTAGAAAATGGAAAGTGGAGCTAAGCTCAAGGATAGAGTGGTAGCCTTGAGCTGAAGAGCTCAGGGACAGCACACAGGCTGAATTCAAGTCCGATGACCCTCCTCGCCCTCCCCCACATAAACACAGTGAGCCAGTGAGTGTTGATTAACTTATTCTTTCTAACTGATTTTAGTATTTCTCTGCACCAAAATATGTAAGTTCAAATCTATTTTAATATAAAAAAGCAGCAATTACAGCACATACATGGAAAATAATACACCCAGAAACATTTCCTTTGTCCAGGAGAAACATACCGTCTAGTTAATTATCTAAAACTTAGGCTTAAAATTACTAAGATTAATGAATATAGTTTAAATAAGCCTTTAAATAAGCCAGATATGCATTATCTGAAGTCTAGAAATTGTATTTTCTAGATTAGAGAGTTTATGCATGAAACATTAACATTAGAATCGTAACCACTTTGGATGCGAGTCTATAAATTTCTATTATGGTTTGCATGCTTTCTTACACAGAGGATATTAGATATAATTTTGACTTTTCTGATGACCCCCAGTCATTGTTATTAACAGCTATCACTGCTAGAATGTAGTATAATAGTGATGCCTGTGATCATGCTTGATATATTAGGATCTGCATCAGATTAATAGTGATAGCTTCGCTTTGTGTTCTTGTTCAGGTTTTGTTCATGTTGCTAGCTCTTCCATTCTCTTATTGTTTTTATTTTGGGCATACCCACTCATGATAGTTCCTCTTTGTTGTCCATTTGTTGTTAGTATTTTATTGGCATGAGAATTAAATAGTATTAATAATTATTGAATGGGTACTGTATACTAAGGAAATAATAGTCATTATTTCACTAGATTTTAAAAACAGTTGAGAGAATGTTTTCAAAAATTAGACTGAATTTCATTCTAAAAACTGTCATACATTTTTTCATGGATGGTGAATATAGTGCTTACTGCATGAAATCACAAACATTATTTTATTGCTCAGAAGCATAATTATTGTATCCTCTTACATTTTCAGCTAAGTAAGAAAGTTAAGATCCTTGAAAGTAGTTTAGTTCTCTGCCTATAAATATGGGAAATTGTGGGAAAGAGACTTAGAATTCAAGGAAGTTGAAGTATAAATTATATCCAGTGAGGTGCTGGAGATTTGCCTATGCAAAGAGGGAATGAAGGGTATTCTGTATAAGAGAAATCATTTTTAGGCTGTTACATACAAAGCTGTAGGTTTACATAGCAAACTACTTAATAACAAAGATATTCAAATATCTCTTTTTCACAAGAAACATGGAAAAGGCCAACCTAGAGTTATTGACTTTTCTTCCTCATCAATGTTCCAGTAAAAGTACAGCACATCTATATTATCTAATAAAATGTATTGTTTTCTCTCTAGTTGTGTCTTATCACTTCCTTCTGGGGATGTTGAATTAGTGTCTTCTTGCCCTCCCATTAATTGAAGACATTCCTTTCAAACATGTGTATAATATTCCCCAAAGTATTATTGGTTATAAATTATACTTGTTGTTTCAGGGCAATAAATGGAATGATAAATGTATGCTTTGTTCAATCACCTTTTTATTCATGAAAAGCAAAACAAATACTCTAAAAACATTTATCACATCAGGAATAAGCTATAAACCTTTCAAAAATGCTCCAAGTAATCCAGAAAGAAACCACTAATTACTGTCATAACCAAATGTATTCAACTGCTGTGAATGTTCATGGAAGCTTACAGAAATGGAAAAATGTAGCCCAATACATTGCTTTTACAAATGGGGAAGGTTTAAAGTATAGATGTGAAGTGACGCCTATAAATGCAGAAATCATCCAAAGAATATGCATGTACATGTATATTTACATACATATCTACATACATACATACATTTGGTTGAGTCTTCGCTTCTAAACAATGTACTTATTGTTTCATTCATTAATATGTATATCAATGAACAGATGAATTTCTGTGATATGGAAAAAAGAGGTTTATCTTTGTGATTGTTGTTCTTAATGTACTATATGGAGTTATTTCTTTTGCCTCCCCCCCCATGATTAATCTCATGTGGTTACTGTATCTGACTCCATTACCTGGTATATTGCATATATGTTTATTTGTTTATTTGAAAGAGGGAAGGGAAGGGAAAATAAGATGATTGGGATGGGGTGGGGGCAAAGGTTTCAAGTTTCAAGAAATAATGCACCTGATGAATATAACTGCAATCTCTCTATACATTATTCTGACAATAAAATACAATTTTAAAAAATCTTAAAAATTTTTTAAAATAAAACCTCATTTTCTTCTGATATTCATATGATGCTTATCTGGCCAAAAGAACTTTAATTTTAAAGTTCTACCAAGTGCTTATTTTTTTGAATACTCCTAGATTGCGGAAGCAAAATGATATTCCAAACTCATCTTATGCTTTCACTTGAGCAGCCATGACTTCAAACATTCCTTCAAGTCGCTCTAGTTGTTTTAGGTAGAAAAGTGCACTGCCTCTGTTAGTTCTGCTCATTGGCACTGAGCTGTAATTCCATCTAGGTTTTCTCAACAGAGAGAGCTGGAAAGATCATACATTAGCCCATATATACACATGTATATCAAATAACCATATGTGTCTACTTGTTTACTAGTGTTTCTCTCCATACCAAAATCTTTTTATGTTCTTTTGATGGTTTATTCTGCTTTTGACTGACATTACAGTGGATAACAGAGATAAAAATACATAGCTTAGGGGGACGAACCATGACATAACACAAAATTTCAACAAGGATGATATACTTGTGAATAAAAAAAGAACAATGGAAGGATTCATTAGTTGGTGGGAGACAGATTAGCAGTTATTAGGAATTAACAGTGGAAAAGAAAGAATTATTCCAAGTACTTTATTTTTCATCACTGGATATGCCATTTTCATAATTGTGAATTTATTTTGTTCCTAGTATGAATGGGTTATATTGGTAAGTATTCCCACGATATAAGTTTCCTTGATCTGCCTCCATCAACATATATTTTTTTCAAAATATGGTAGTGAAAAAAGATATTATCTTCGTACTTGGAAAATAGAGGCAGGAAGATCACAGGGTTAAGGCAAATCTGAATTACAAAGCAAGACTCTGTCTCCACAATACAAAATATAACAACAAAGTTGTTTTCTTCATTTGGTTGAATGGTACATTTTTAGTGTCTTTTCTTTTTCATTTTTTGCCAGTCCTAGGCCTTGAGCTCAGGGCCTGAGCACTGTCCTTGGACTTTCTCACATCTAGAGCTCTACCACTTGAGCCTCAGCAGCATTTCTGGCTTTTTTTATGTATGTGGTACCGAAGAATCAAACCCAAGTCTTCATACATGCTTGGCAAGCACTCTACCATCAAGCCAAACTCCTGGCCTGAATGGTACATTTTTATAACAGAGAAGAACTCTATTTATTGGGTAATTCTTATGTGTCAAGTAATTTCAGATCCCTTAAACATGCTTCACTATTGATCACCAAACAGCTCTTGGTTTTATCCTAATTTTAAAGTTGAGAGTCAGAATGAAAAATGTCACATTCTATTTGGCCTAAACTCAACATCACCTGTCAAGGAAATGGCATTCTTCTCAATTTCCTAAAAGTAATTATGAATTTCAGAAGTTTTTTATTTGTCAAAAGCACATACACATGATGTGGTAGAACCATAAATTGAAAGTATATAATACTTCAAATCCTTGAGTTCCTTAAAAAAGTCTAAAGTAATAATTTATCAGGAATATTGAATTGATATATGTTATAAAAATTTCTTGGTTAGTTTACTAAGGCATTTAAACATTCATTACCAGCAGTTTATATTTCTGAGTAAAGATAAAATATTACTAATATCATTAATATCTCTCAGAGATGCTATATCTGAATTCTCTTTGTTTGAGATTAAATTTAAATAAACTATAGATAAAACTATGAAGTACACACATAGCCTAAAAATCTTATATATATATGGAAAGAGTTGATTCTGGACAACTTACAGGATTCATTCAACCTGAGGACTCGGGGTACATTGATAACCCCAAAATAAGAAAGTAAGAGTGACAAAGGCTACACTTTAAAATTCTCTCAAGATGAATTTTAACTGAATGCTCTGCCACATAAGACTCAATAAAGTCCTTTTGAGGCTGATATTGAACAACATCATTTAACTTTTCCATGTATCTTTAAAGGTGAAAACACATTAATAAATTGAAAGTTTCATGAATAAAACTGTCTGTGGAATTACCTACCTTATTTGTGTGAATACACTCAGTGAATTTACGATGATTAATGGTAATACGATGAACACCACAGCGCATAATAATGATTTGCAACTTATTATAAAACATTGCCAATATTTTGTACACCCAAGCAAGCAGCAGAGCTTACAAGAAATTCAATGAAACCTTTTTAAACAAGCCATGGGGAAAGGAAAGAGCAGATGAAGCCACATACACTATCTCCGGGGACAGAGGCCTCTCTTCCATCATAAATAGATTGCTCTGGCACCCATGAAAGACAGCAGGGGCAGTTAGAGGACTGTGTGAGGAGATATGACTGTCACAAAGGAAATGGTGACAGAAGACTGCCTCAAAGGAATGCGCTGTTTTTGAACCTGGGAATACACAAAGACAAAACTTCCTTCAAAATTAATAACTTTAAAATTCTAGATAGCTGAAAATAATACAAAAAATAGTAGCAGCGTCAAAACCCTCTGCACTTTCAAGAAAACTGGAAGGTGTGGAATGCTGTAATTGAAAAAATAAGTATCCTTTTTCATGAACGCACCAAATCTCACCCAGAAACCTCACATTCTAAGAAAAACCAGAGTTAGGCAAAGAGAGGTAGTCAAGGGAATATTATTGACATAAAAGCACTGGAGGAAAGCTTTAGTTTTCTTTAGTTCACCTTAAGTAGAGAGAACATTAAATATATCACTTAAAATGCATCATGGGAAATCAGAAAGTACTCAAACAGCCTATAGAAAAGAGGCTAGAAGATGGACATGATTTGAAACGGCAGACTTCAAAATATTTAATTTCTCAGAGGTTAATAAAAGCAAAAGGGAAGAGAGAGCCGCTCCTTGGAAATTGAACCGTGAAGCAGAGGAGTTGCAAATTGGGGGGATGTAAAGATCAAGAGCAACAAAAAATCAGGGGACATATAAATCTTTCCCCATCTCACAGACATGGGAAATCTATTAAGGATATGGACTTTAATACAGCATAAATACTGTAGTGTAATAAAGAATCTCACAAGATGCTTTAATACACAAATGTGAAAAGGAAAAATTAAATATAGACATCAAGTTTCTTATTTAAAAACAGAAAACAAGATTCAGCACAATATTCCTCCTGAATCATGTCAAAAGAAACTAGGAAAAAACAATTTAATTACACTGAATGAACTCAAACATTTGTGGCTAAAAAACCAATTTGAGTAAAAGATTCAAAATAAATATTTAAAATTTGTGAATGAGATAGAAAAGAGAAGCTGAGAAGATGGGAAAAAAAACAAGACTACAGAAAACAGTTACTTCAGCTGAGATATGTAAGGGACAAATTGATCTCCATTCCCCTGAATACTAATTTCCAAGATTAAGAAAAAAGAAAAATCATTCAAGAAAACTAGTTAGGGGAAAATGCAAGAAAAATTATATAAAAGTAATATTAAGATCCAATGAAAACTAGTAAAAATGAAATATAGATAAGGGAAAATCACAATTGTATCTTTGAAGCATTAATTTTTAAAATAAACTAAAACTATCTAAAATTAAAATGCAATGAAAATAATATATAAATGTACTAATATTTAAATATAACATAATCTAAGAATATTTTTCCATAATGAAATACATTAATTAACATAAATTGTCTTTGGATCCAGACTCTGGAGATAAGAACAATGGTACAAATATAGTGTGAAGTATTGCATCATTAGAAAAAGGAATTAATATTATTGTTAGAGTGAAATGAAGTTATAGCCAGGCTATAATGTTAAAAAAGAAAGTCAAAGCACTTAACCCTTTACACAAATATAAAATAAACTATAAATATATCCATTACTTATAGAAAAAATAGGGAACAGAGTTGACAGAAGAAATGGGGTTGATGTAAAAGACATATAAAGTGGGTGATATTTTTCCAGTTCTACCTTTTTGTGATTAATTTTCACAGAGTAATTTCAAAAAATTGTGGAAAGAGATAATTGAATTATCAAGATGGACACGAATGAATCGAAAATGTTATATACACAATCTGTGACAAATAATCTAATTTTATTAATAATAACCCAACTATAATGAATAGAAAATAAAATAACCTAACTTTAGAAATTACATTTTCATATAAAATTGTAAATACTGTTTGCTATAAAAAATGTAATCATTAAGACCAAAGGAATGTTACGCAAATATTACTCTTTCATTTTTAAATTAGTGTCTCACAATTGTGTAGGCTAAAATTTAGATTTAATTATGTTCATTAAAGCATTGCAATCATAAGAAAATATATTGTAGGTATTAAATCCAGAAGTGGGGAATTTGGCCTAGTGGTTGAGTGCTTGCCTAGCATGCACGAAAGACCAGGGTTCAATTCCTAGGTACCACATACAAGAAAAAAAAAGCTGGAAGTGGTGCTGAGGCTCAAGCAGTAGAATTCTAGCCTTGAGAAAATCCAAGGACAGTGCTCAGGCCCTGAGCTCAAGGACTGGCTAATAATAATAATAATAATAATATAAAATCCAGCCTTCTCCCTATTAAGATGTAGGTGGGGAGTTTGACCTAGTGGTAGAGTGCTTTCCTAGCAAACACTCAATTCCTCCTTACCACATTCAGAGAAAAAAGCCAAAAGCGGTGCTGTGGCTCATGTGGTAGAGCTCTAGCCTTGAGACCCTAGAACAGTGCTCATGCCCTGAGCCCAAGCCTAGGATTGGCAAAAAACAAAACAGAAAAAAGAGTAACTACAGAATCATTGCTGTCCAGTCATGAAAAAAAATCCAAATTTGTCAATGTTATATAAAGCCTGAGGAACATTACTTGATTGAAAGAGACGATGGATATAAGACAATTAATTTAGTGTGTCACCTTGGATTTGATCCTGGAAGAGGAAAACAACATAAGTGGGATAATTGATAAATTTTGAGTAAGGTTTATATGAGGAGTAAATAGTATGGAATCATTGTGCATTTTCTGACATCGTCAATTTAAGTAGAGTTATGGAGGACATTAACATTTTAAGAGCTAGGGAAATCACACATAAATATTGGTTGCAGCATTTTATAACACTGGGTTCCAGTGGCTCACATTTGTAATCCTAGCTATTCTGGAGGCTAGGATCTGAGAATTAGAGTTTAAATTCTTCCTGAGCAGGAAAGTACATGAGACTCTTATCTCTAATAAACTACTCAAAGAAACAGCCAGAAGTGGCATTGTGGTTCAAGTGGTAGAGCTCTAGCCTGTAACAAACAGAACAAAACAAAAAAAGCTCAAGTATAGTTCCCAGGCCCTGAATTCAGGCCCTAGTACTGGCAAAAAAAAAAAAAAATTACAGGCAAAAAAAAGAAGAAAAGAAGAAAGAAAGAGGAGGAAAGAAGGAAGGAAGGAAGGAAGGAAGAAAGGAAGGAAGGAAGGGAGGAAGGGAGGAAAAAGAAACAGCTAGGTGGCTTACATCTACAATACTAGCTTTCAGAAGTCAGAAATGAGGATCAAAGCTCAAACCAGCACAGGCAGAAAAGTCTATGTATGAAACTTATCTCTAATTAACCAGCAGAAAGCCAGAAGTGGAAATTAGGGTCAAGTAATGAGTGCCAGCAGTATGGCATTTCCTCAAAAGGCTAAACATAAAACTCCCCTATGACCCAGCAATTCCACTACTTGGCATTTACCCAATTGTCCAGAAACAAGGACAAACTAAATCCGCTAGCACAACGATGTTCAATGCAGTACTATTTACCATAGCAAAGATATGGAACCAACCCAGATGCCCCAGTTGATGAGTGGATCAAGTGGGTATTTAGACACAATGGAATTCTACCCTGCTGTCAGAAATAATGACCTTGCCCCATTTGTTAGGAAATGGAAAGACTTAGAAAAATTCATATTAAATGAAATAAGCCAGACTCAAAGGAACAGAGGCTCAATGGTTTCCCTCATTTGTCATAATCAGTAGAAACCTTGGGCTCTCCTAGCTGAGATTTACAATAGAACAAAACCTAGATACATCTGGCCATATTGGATGATGCTAAATGAAAGGACATACAGGATATAGAAACAAAAGCCATGTAATGAGTGATTGTTGTCCTTGATGTACTATGTTATTTTTCATCTCTTTTGTTGTCCCTTGGTTATCTCATATGGTTACAATATTTCACCTTGTTATCTAATATATTGTATATATGTGTTTTGGGTTATCTGAAATCAGGTAGGGAAGGGGGGATCAAGATGAGGGGCGGTGGTCTGGGGGGGAAATGGGGATCAAGACATGAAAAAGGTTATCAATGTTTGTGAAGTAATGCACCTTCTATCTGGTGAATATAATGTAACCCTTCTTTAAATTACAATAAAAAATATATGAAAAAATGTGCCAGCCTTGAGTGTGAGAATCTAGAGAAAGTGGGGAACCCTAAATTCAAGCCCCATTACTGCCTTCCACACAGAGAGAAAAAAAGAAAGAAATGCCATGTGAAAGAAACTGCAAGTCAGTTGGCATAGTTGACATAAAATCCAGTGCTAGAATTTGGACCTTAAGTGTCTCCAAACACCCATGCAACAAAAGTACTGATCCATAGCACAACAATATAGTAGTGAGAAGTTTAACTTACAGTTACAGGGCCCAGTGAAAGACCTTAGGTTACTGGAGTTGGTTCTGGAAGGGGATTGTGAGACTTCGGTTACTCTTCTTATGTGTTCCTGTCCATGGTGCGAGAGGGGCAGATGTCTCTCCCCTATCCTCATTTTCTTGTTGTGGTGAGATAAAATATAGCTTTCCTATTTTTTTCATATATTTTTATTGTAATTAATAGAAGGGTTAAATTATATTTGCCAGATAGGAGGTGCATTAATTTACATACATTGATACCCTTTCTCATGTCTTGGTCCCCATTTCCCTTCCCCCCCCACCTCTAACCTCATCTTGTTTTCCCCACTTCCCTATCCAATTTCAAATAACCAAATACAAATATATCCAATATATCAGATAACAAAGTGAGATACCGTAACAATATGAGATAACCAAGGGACAGCAAAAGAGATGAGAGAGATAACATAGTACATTAAGGATAACAATCACTCATTATATGGCTTTTGTTTCTATATCTTAGAGGTCCTTTCATTTAGCGTCCTACTATATGGCCTTATGTATCTAGGTTTTGCTCTATTGCAAATCTCTCCTAGGAGAGCCCAAGGTTTCTACTGGTTATGACAAATGAGGGAAACCATTGAGCCTATGGAAAGCAGTATGGCAGTACCTTAAAAGACTAAACATAGAGCTCCCCTATGACCCAGCAATTCCACTACTTGGCATTTATCCAATCGTCCAGAAACAAGGACAGACTAAATCCACTAGTACAGCAATGTTCATTGCAGCACTATTTACCACAGCAAAGATATGGAACCAACCCAGATGTCCCTCAGTTGATGAGTGGATCAACAAGATGTGGTATTTGTACACAATGGAATTCTATGCGGCTGTCAGAAAGAATGACATCGCCCCATTTGTTAGGAAATGGAAAGGCTTAGAAAAATCATATTAGCTTTCCTATTTTTAACGGAGATTTTCATGGAGTCTAAGTTTAAATGATAGCTGATTTGCTGGACCTGGGTTACTTGCACAGTCCAGTAGCAAGATGATAGGAGAGCACTGTCAAGGTCAGGGTGAGTGAGAGAAGAGATGGAGGAGGGAAGAAGCCCTGTGACCATGCTGTGGAATATGTCATGTGGACGTTGGGGAGAAAGCTAACCCACTCAGCCAATCTCAAGAGCCTGATGGCAACTGTGATAGATAGCCCAACTGCCTCCCATAGAAAGAGATGAAAAACGTTTCTCACCAAACAGGAGTGAGAAGGTTATTATATCTGTGCAAAGTAGGAATTGAAGTTGGCCAGAAATTCTGCAAGTGATAGGGCTGGAACTTGAAGCAAGTCCTCCAGCAGCTGGTAGGGACATCAACCTGCTGGAATCTTAGGCACATACAAAATCACTGTGTTGGATGAACAACCCTGTACAGACTACTTTGAATCCCTACTTCCCCATTCTTCCTTAGCCATTTTATATTCCTTTGTCTTACCTAATATTTACTTGCTCTTGTTTTCAAACAAATGTGGAAAACGGTAACAGTAACCAGTCCAGGGAATTTTCACAATGCATTTGGGTAAAGTTTGTGTATTTCTGAAACCAAAGGTTTTAGGAACTTTTATTTACAATGGGGAAAGGATTCCTATAAAAGTTTTAAAACTTGAATAGGCTTTCTAAGAAACTATTCGGGAAGAGAATATAAATAGTGATCAGAAAACAGCACATTCATATATTCAAAATGGAAATTTGAAAACATTCATAGTTGGTAGTTTACAAACTTAATTGCAGTGGCTTCACACTTTCTTTGACTGTAACTTAAAAACATCTAACTTAACTCCTTCAAGCCTTTGAAAAGTATTTTGATCAAATATGTATTTTTATTTGTTTCTTGGCCCATAAAAGCTAGCTTGGCTTCAGTCCAGGCAATTCCTGGTTACCTGACTTTAAAGGGAAAGGGTCTGTATCAAAGTTCACAGCATTTATCCATATTGATATCCACCAACATGAACTATCTGCCTCTCCCTATCCATAGTCCCTTTTCCTGTTTAACCAGCATTGATTGAGGCCTGCCCTTCCTTCTTACCTTTTTGTCCTCTGTCCATGGCACTCTGCACCCTTCACTTCTTCCACCAAGACACTTTATCCACCTGCTCAGTCTTATATTCTCAGAGGCGTATGGAAAGGTTGATTTTCTATTCTAGCTTTCATCTGCACAAAGCTTAGGAATGTTCTCAGGCCATCTATCTTCCACACTATTCCATAGCTTCATGGCACAGTTACCAAAGGGATTCCATATACCTCTAGTCTCTGAGGAGTTCAGTGAGGAACTGGATCAGTGTGTCCTATACTGTCAGATTATGAAACACACTGTCATATACCTCATGCAAGGTCACCTGATTCTGAAAACATTGGATGGCTGTGCATACCTTCTTTGTTTTTCCTTCAATTCATTTTATCAGTGTCAAAGCAATAGGTCACCATCAGCTTCTCCTCTATAGGCCAACTGGCTCAACCAAAGTCATTGCGTACTATTACCAAGTGTGCTAATTATGTAAAGAGCTTTGGGTTTCGTTCTCAGAGCAACCCTTTTGATCTTTCAATGTCCTTTCCTAGCTAATGTCAATGCCAGGATAAGACGAACTTGATTTCCATCAGACACTCTATTATTTGCAACTTGAAATGGTAGAAAGTACCCTAGTTACCTGGAAATAGAAACAATATCACAATATGTGTGACAAGTGCAAATTCTGATTACTTACACCTTTCCTTAAGATGATAATTGTCATTATTCTTTAATGTGAAAAAATGGGATATCTTCAGAAAGCCTCTTACAAGGATGAAGAGACCAAGAAATACAAACTTCATATGCCTATTGGAGATTCAGATAAGTACACAGGATAGTAATTCACAGTATTGGTCATAATAGGAAATGGCCAGGTAACAGGGGAGACACAATTCCTTAGAGTGTAAACAGAGCAAGGCCAGGGAATTAGAGAAGAGAAATGGCTACTGAATTCTTGGCTGAAAGGCAATCTTTGACAACCAAGAATTGAGGATTGCCATTAATGTTGAGTTACAGAACTATAAATTGGGTTTCCTTAGAGATTCTCAGCCCAAGGCCTTCGTTTATCCCTAAATTTAATTCAGGTCCAACTTACAACATACCATTATTTTATGAAATCTCTAGATTACGAAAATATCCTCTACAATGCCTAAATTCTTGTCAGGCAACAAATAATTTCCTCTTGCAACTAAGAGATTGCATTAAATTGGAAATCCTTTAACAAAGAACACAGAGGATCATTGCACACTTAAGTAAATTTTCTCTCAACCATTTTTAAGAGATAATAAAATTTATTATAATGTAACAAATATATAATTTGCTTCACCTACCAGTCTATTTTGTGGATTTTAGTAAATTTCATCAATCAACTTAGCATCTATAGAGTTAAACACTACTAAAGAGAATTTTTAGAATATTTTTATTAAAATAAAATTTCAAGACCTTTTTTCATCATCTCTTCATTTTCTTATTCTCTCAGACCTAGACAGATATCAATATGTTTTGTGTAGTTATATTATTGTTTACATCTGAGACAAATGGTATCATATACTATGGACTTATGTTTTCATTTATTTTTGAGATAAGTTTTTTTTTGTAGTTCATTAGTAAGATCAAAATGTAAGTTCAAGATTGGAACATACAACCATTCTGCCTCAGCTTAGCTTCCAGATGTTGAGATTGCAGGAGTGTGATATCATGCCTAGCTATGTGGTATTTCTTACTTAGTTTCTTTCACCCCACAATGTTTTCAAGTTCCTTCATATTGTAGCACTTCATTGGGTTTTTTGGGGGGTAGCCAATATTTGATTTAGTTTATATATATATATATGTTATATATTATAATTTATTTCATTACTAGTAAATTTTTTCTTTAGGCAATTAAATTATAAAATTAAAGAGAGAGAATATCATAATGATGTTAGCCAGTTTTTTATTATTGGACAAAATAGTAAGGAAATAAGGGTTAATTTGGCTCACAATTTCAGAGGTTCCAATTTATGACCCCCAGCTGCCCAGCTTTTGGGATGTGGCTGCAAAGAATTTTACTGTGGGTGCCCACATGATGAAAAAGCCCATTTATCTCATATCCTCATGTAAAACAATCCAGAAAGAGGTAAAGGATTAGAGCTTCAGCATCTCCTACAAGGCATGCCCTCATAACAGAGAGATCACCTGCAAAGCCTCGCATCTTCCATTTTCTACCACCTCACTGGAAACTAAGCTTTTTAACACAAAGCACTCTGAGCTCCTGAGATCCAAACTGCCACTATAATGAATCTCTAAAATTTCAGTAAAAGTTTCAACTGAAAGCCATCAATAATCTTCTGTTTCAGTCTTGGGCTCAGCTAGATTGTTTATTGCTCTAACAAAACTGAACACATATCTACATTGCTTTTTCCAGGTCTCTTTTCAATAGCCTGTGTGCTGAATACTGCAATGTATGGCATTGAAAGGCACAAGGACAACTTTGAAGGCCACCTGTTCCTATCTGAGACTCTGAGACACTTTCCTTACCATGAAATGTTGGTGATTACCCCTAGGTGGACCATGCCTGAACACCAGACAAATACCCTGTCCTTCTCTCTTGTCATTTTGCATAGATGTCTTCTTCTGTCTATCCCCAGTCCTTGACTTCATTCCCTGTTATCCTCAACATCTTTGTTGCCCCATCAGAACTTGTAGGAAAGACTTTCAAGATGGGATAGCTTCAAATATTTGGAGAGTTGTACATTTCACAGGCAATTATAACAATATTTTTTTGCTTCCTATTTTTCATTTTCTTTGCATCTGTTGTGGATTAATCTTCTTGATATATTTATCATAAATACCAATTCAAATATTAGAATGAGTGCCTCCATTGATCATTGTCTTTTAGTCTTACTATGTACAATGGGTAACTGAGTGACAGGAAAAGGAAGATTAAGGTTGACTTTGCACTTGTGGTCAAGGAGAGAAGTCAAAGGCAAGGAGAATCTGAATAATGTTCATGCATGAACAGATGAATAAGTTTATTCAAAGAATATTTATTAAGCATCTACCATGAAGTTTCTAACACATCGGTCACATATTTCTGACAGAAAATTCAGTCCTCTTTTCATAGAGCATGCATATTCTTGATGAAGCAAAAAATTGTCAAATTATTGAGACATTTCCAAGCTTACAGTTGCCATGGAAGAAGTTCCATTGCATTATTAAAGCATACTAGGAAGAACTGACCAGATCTAGAGGCTCACTGAAGGTGTACAAAAAATAAAGAAATGATCAAAGATATATTATAGCACTAGATAATGATCAGTGATATGAAAAATATTGAGCAATGGAAGAGAGAAAGATGATGTAGAAGGAACTTTAGTTATATGACCAGGAAACTCTTCTTTGAGGAGACAGTTGAGGGGAAAAAAGAATTGGATGCTAAAAGGGTGAGCCATAAAATGATGAAAGGCCCAATTACTGCATATTCTTGACCACAGTAGATGATGTTGCCATGTCAGAGTGCCCTTAGTATTGCTGTTATTTATCCTAGTAGAAATATGCTGATATTTCACACTTTTTAACTTGTATTCTAACGGCATTTGTGTGTGAATATCATTTAATTTGGTTATTATTGGTTATTACTCATCTGTATTTTTATTATCTTGAGGTATCTGTTCAAAGCTTTACAAATTTTTTTTTCTTCAGTGGGTTGTATTTCATTGGTGAATACTGTGAGGTCTTTAAATATTCTGATCAAAATCTCTTAAGATTAAAAAAGAAGATATTCTAGGCAAGGGAATTAAAAGCAGTAAAAAGTCCTTGAAGTGGGAAAGAGTTATTAACCCTTAGGACTGGATAAAAAGATCTATCCTAATGGTACAAAAAAAATCAAAGAATTCCACACAGATAATACATTTATATCATGATAGTGATTTTGATTTTTTTTGTTTAAAAAGAACAAAAAATCATCAAGCTTCTTACCTTAGTCTATAAGTATACACAATAAGAAAAGAAAGGAAATAGTTATAAATTTCATTTAGGACAATAAATAGCTACTAGACTAAAATATAGGTATATATGTATAATCTCTACATAGTAGAGGATGATAATTTCATATAGGAAGCCAGCCAGAGTAATATATAAGATAAATTTATCTCAAAACAATACATGAAAGAATGAATGAGAGAAGAAGAGGAAGAGACATAGAAGAGAAAAAGAAAGGAGAGAAGGAGAAATAGGGAGAGAGGCAATTGAATCACAGTATTTTAGTAGTAGCAGAAGAAAGATAAATCAAGAGTCCTTGCAATACTCTAACTTGGAAACAATTACTTTCATTAAAGAATATCAGAGGACTTAGGAAAATGTGGATAGTCTTCACAGATATACAGGAAATATGAGGTAAATATTTATTGATTTATCAAAAATTGTAGGAGAGGGAAAATTGTTCAAAGGTAACTTTCAGGTTTTATTTTGTCTAAATCAATCCGTGCAGGTTCTATTTAACAAGACAGAGAACAATGAAAATGTGATATTGAATTAGATAACAGAAATATGGTAAGACAATGAGCTTTACTCCTTTTGGCATGATGAGTTAAAAATATCTTTGATATATTCAGTAAAAACTGTCAATAGACCTCTTTATGTATGGAGCCACTCAAGGGAAAGTTCACAGCAAAGGAAGAAATGTATGAAATTGGTTGTTAAAGAGCAGAAGCATGGAAAAGAAGAAACATGTCAGCTCAGAATCCATTAAGCTACAGCATAGATAGATCAGGTAGAGAATGAGGAACGTAAGGTGAGACAAAAAATGAGTGGCCAAAATGAGAGAAGAAGGCAGTTAATGCAGATTTGCCACAGCTATTGGAAGTTTGTTTCCAAAAAGCATGAAAGAGACGCATGTGAAACTTTACAGATTTCATGGATGAAAAGACTGTACACTAAATATTATCCTCTAGATTTAACACCATGAAGGGGTTTTGGATGTTTTGTTTTATGTTATATTTGCTAATTTTCCAATCATTGATACAGCAGAGCTCTCCCTTAAGAGAAACAAGGCACTGGGAAAAGTCCTTGAGTTAGAAATTTTCATCTAGGTTTGGCAACATAAAGCTAGACAAAGGGAACTCAATTACCTGGATTGGCATAGTCAGCCCAGCAGGTAAAGTATACTTTATGCCAAAAGGGAAAAAAAAGTTTTATTGAATTCCAACATGGTGTGGTTGTGAAATTTCACTATACTTAAGCTGCTTTACAGCATTCCAGATCCAACAACGAATCATAGAACTTCTGATTTAAGGTGTGGATGGGGAGCTCCAGAAGCTATATTTTAAAATAAATAGATCCAAGTACTTTTAAATAGGGGGCTATATTCACCTTCCTTCTTTTCCTTCTTCTCTCTTTCTCCTCCCTCTCCTTCCTTCCTCTTTCTTTCTTTTCTTTTTCTTTCTTCCTTTCCTTCTTTCCTTCTTTCTTTCTTTCTTTCTATTTTCTTTCCTTTCTTTCTTCCTTTCTTTTCTTTCTTTCTTTCCTTCCTTCCTTCCTTTCTTTCTTTCTTTCTTTCTTTCTTTCTTTCTTTCTTTCTTTCTTTCTTTCTTTCTTTTTTGCCTGCTTGCCTTCCTTCCTTTCTTCCTTCCTTCCTTCCTTCCTTCCTTCCTTCCTTCCTTCCTTCCTTCCTTCCTGCCTTCTTTCCTTCCTTCTTTCCTTTCTTCCTTCCTTCCTTCCTTCCTTCCTTCCTTCCTTCCTTCCTTCCTTCCTTCCTTCCTTCCTTCCTTCCTTCCTTCTTTCCTTCTTTCCCCATCCCTCCCTCCTTCCTTGCTCCCTTCTGTCTTCTATTTTTTTCCCTATAAAAAAGAGAAACTGGACCTGGGTGTGGTGGTTCACACCTGTAATCCTAGCTATTCAGGAGGCTGAGATCTGAGGATCAAGGTTCAGAGCCAGTCCAGACACAAAAGGACCTGAGACTCTTATCTCCAATTAACCTCTAGAAAACAGGAGGTGGGGCTTGGCTCAAGGGGTAGAGTGGTAGCCTTGAGCTGAAGAGATCAGGGATAGCGCCCAGGCCAAGTTCAAGCCCCATGACCCACGAAAAAAAGAAAGAAAGAAAGAAAGAAAGAAAGAAAGAAAGAAAGAAAGAAAGAAAGAAACAACTTATGGCATGTACTTTAATCCCTGTATTAAGGAAAATAAGGCATTAGGATCTTAATTACAAGACTAGTCTTGGATAGCCAATACTTGTCTCAAAAACCTAAAGGCAAAAAGAAAGAGGAAAGAAAAAGAAAGAAACCCTCCAAGTTCCCTTCCTTCTTCCTCTTTCCTTTTTCCTTTCTTCCTATTCATAATTCTCATTATTACATTATCGATCCACACAAAAGATCAATGATTCACATGTAAGAAAGAATTAGGCAGGTGCTAGTGGCTAACACCTGTAATCCTAACTTCTCATGAGGCTGAGATCTGAGGATCATGGCTCAAAGCCAGCCCCAACAGAAAAGTCCTCATGAGACTCTTATCCCTAATTAACCACTAAAAATTTGTAAGTGGCACTGTGGCCCAAAGTGTATTAGGCTTTAACCAAAGAACTCAGGGACAGTGCCCCAGCCCTGGGCTGAAGCCCCATGACCAACCATAGCTACAACAACAACAATATATATATATACATATATATGTATATATATATTTAATTAAGTTTATCCAGGTTGTTAACATTACCAATGGTTGGAACAATACTAACTCTCTTTTATTTCCTTTACATTTGAAACCAAACCTCTCTACTCAAAGTTACCCACAGCATTACTTACTTTGATACTTACTCTTTCTTTCCTATTTCATGTTTAATAAGGTATTTCGTTGAAGTTAAAAACACTACAAGTGGCAAGAAGTCAGCGTGATAAAAATATCATTCAACATTTCTTCCCAAGTCTCTGTATGTATCTGTATGTTTTTTCCTTTATCATTTGAATTTTCTTTTTGTATCCTTTGGAATAAAAAAGGCAAGAATTATTCCCTCTTATTCTTAAGTTCTTCACTGTTTATTTCCTAAGTATTGGACTGTAGATGTGGCTTTCGTATTAGAATGTAAACTGTGAGCAGAGTAATCAAGAGAGTTCTAGGTACTGAGCTCAATCCCTGGTATGGATGCCCCAAAAGTAAAAGTATTTCCTAAGTAATATAAAAAAGAACTCTTATAAAATCAGAAAACTCACTATTAATTTTATTATCTCATCCAAAATATATGGTTATAGTTCATCCATTATCTTTAAAAACACTCTTTACTATTCATTTATGGCTTTAATCTGCACTCAATTTGGAATCACCTTATGTGTAGTTGTCTTGTTTCCTTTTTCTTTTTCCGGACCCTCTCCTGGGCCTGTCTTAGTCTGTAAAAATCTCAATATTTAGACTCACCTGTCTATCTGTTTTGTGGACAGATCATCAGTGTATTGTTCTGCACATAGCTCCTAATTCATCACTGGCAGGGAAACAGTAGCAATGAGATTATCTTCATCTCAGAGAATCATGTCAGGAAGCACATGCTTTGTACCTGTCCCACTGTTGGCAATTGGCGTTCCAGTAAAAGAGGTTCACAATGAGGGAGGAGTTGGATGTGAGACATTCTCCCTCCTTCTGACAATGAAGGCAACATGACAGGTAAAAGGGGGCCTCTAGAAAATCTGAGTCACCCCCAGGCACAAAACAAAAAAACCTCAGGTTTCCATTTGCCAGGATCTGTATCCTTCCAACACTACCAGTGTCAATGGTTGTGGATTCTATATGTATGTAGTATCTTCTACATTAAGAGCTTCCTGGCCAACATCTGAATGTGGGACCTTGATGTCCAAGTTAGCTTGGACATCTTCTGTATATAACACAACTGAGAGATGAAGTTATGAACTTGGAAGCCCATGGAAAGTTTTAAGCTCAGTTTTGAAAATTTGCTGTACTCGCATTTGGTCAGTGGAAATACCATGAAGTAAATTATATGTCTTTTAGATTTCAACTATCATTCATATAAACATTTTTATTTCTAGTACATGTATGCACACATGTACATGGGTATGCTGTCACATACTCTGAAAGAACGTTTCAATTTTGTTTCAGACTTTATCTGCAATAACTATCCAAATTTTACTCCACTAAAATATTTCTTTTTCCCATAGAAAATGTTTAAAAGCTACTAATCTGTCTTGACAGTCATAATCCCAACACACACAATGATATCCATACATAAGAATATTGAATATTCAACATTGTATGATTGAGTGTCTGAGATTTTAGTAAATAGCATTGTATTATATATACATATATTTATGTGTACGTGCACATAGTTATGTCTTATGTAAACAGCATTGTATTCATCTTACATTCACACCAATACTATTCACCTATGTTGATATATACTGATCTAGATCAGGTTTTCTTTGCTGTGTACCAGTCACTCAAAACGTGTTCCACAGTTTCTCAATACAGATGGACATTTGGGACATTTAATTTTTTTTAATCTGTTACAGATTTGGGGGTAGATATTATTGACCCTTCATGAAGGACGTGTGAGCATCAAGTTTTCTGGAGAGCCATGTGCCAGAGTGATATTTATGCTGTTCCCTAACTTTGTCAATACTGCTGATGCCAAATTTTAATCTTTATGCATTATGTGGATATAAACTATCTACTTTTGATGTAGTTATATTTATTGGAGTTCCAATTGAATTGCAAATGTTTTAATAATTTAACTATCCATTTTTTGTTTTCTGTGCAAATATGTTCAAGACACTTTCAGAATTTCTATTGTCTTACAAACTGATGTTATTTGTACATTCTAATTTGGATTGATCAATCATATATGTGACAAGTATGTTTTCATATTTTACATTTGAAAACATTATTATTAATTTTAGTCTTGCTGTCTTTAACTTAGGGCTTTAGATTCACTAAGCTGGTGCTCTGCTTTTGGTGCCACACCTACAGCCCACTGTTTGGTTAACTGGAGATCGAGCTTCACAAACTTTCTACATAGGCTAGCTTGAAATCATGATCCCACAAATCTCAGCCTTTTCAATAGTTAGCCTTAAAGATTTGAGCTACAAGTGCTTAGCTAAAACGATTCTTTCCATGTATCTTCTGAGGACTGAACTGTGTTCCACAAAGTTTATATGTTGAAGCCTAAAGCCTGAGTGTTACAGAAATTGTAGGAAGAGCCACGAAGGAGGACATAATAAAGGATAAATGAGACCATAGGGACAGAAACTGTTGTCCCTGTGAGATTAAAAGATTAAGAGATAGCAGTGTTTACTCTCAGTATAAGAAGAAAAATATGCAAGAGGAACAGCTAGGCATCACCAGACACTAAACTCTGCTGGCACTCTAATCTTGAACTTCTGGACTCAATGACTGTAGGAAGATACAATTGCTTAGGTGCCTAGTCTATGTTTTCTTTCTTTTTTTTCCTTCTTCTTTTTTTGCTAGTTCTGGGGCTAGAACTCAGGGCCTGAGCACAGTCGTTGAGCTTTCTCAAGGCTAGAGCTCTACCACATGGCCACAGTACCACTTCTGACTTTTTCTGTGTATGGTACCAAGGAATTGAACCCAGGGCTTCATGCATGCTACTTAAGCACTCTACCACTAGGCCAAACTCCCAGCCCATAGTCTATGTTCTCTTGTCATAGCAGGCCATACTACTCAGACTAATATCTCATTTCTTATTGAAAGGATATTTTGAATTTAAGTTAGTAAACTTCTCAAATTCATCTATAATTTTGACTTTATTAGTAGTTTGTGTTTTAGTTGTTATAATTTTGCATACTTTATTTCATACAGTTACTGTTCTACTCTCTGAATCATTTAATATTTACCTTTTATTTAATTTTTATATTATATGATAAATAATAGTAGGTATGTAGGTGTTTTATTTAATACATGTAAAATTCACATAATGCATAGTACAATATTTTTGTGTGGGGGGTCATGGGGATTGAACTTGGCCTGGGCGTTGTCCCTGATCTCTTCATCTTAAGGCCACCACCCTACCCATTAAGCCAAGCCCCACTTCCCATTTTCTAGAGGTTAATTGGAGGTAAGAGTCTCAGGTCCTTTTGTGTGCAGGCTGGCTCTGAACCTTGATCCTCAGATCTCAGCCTCCTGTGAAGGATTACAGGTGTGAGCCACCCCACCTGGCTTTAAATGACTTTTGAATTTAATTTTTTGGTTTTACTTCTGGAATCAAATATTTGACATAATATAGGTTTTAAATAATACCAGACACAGTTGCCTTATTTCTTATTTTTAAAAAGTATTCTAATGCAATTATCTAAAGGTGGAATGTTTCTCTAGGCTTGTTTTTGTTTTCACCTTCTTTCCTTCTCTTTACCTTGTTAATGTTTCACTCTGTTTCTTTTATATTGAAACATTTTTATCATTTATTGATATTACATTTTACCAGATACATGCTCTGTGTCTACTGAGATATTATTTTTATGTCTGTTTTCTTTTCAGTCTGCATATGTAACAAATTACCTTAAATAACACTATATTTCTGTGATGAATCTAAATTAATGGATTGCTGAATTGTAATTTTCTTTCACTAATTTAGGATTGTTTTCAGTTTGAGAAGGTTTCTTCCTGATTTTTTTTTCTTTTTAAAAGCATAGATAAGATGAGGAGTTTGGAATCATCTGTTCATTATATATTTTTAAGTTTTAGCTTGCAGTGATAATACCCAAACCTCAATATTCACAGTCCTTGACACACAGATGATTTATTGCTTTATTTATTTACTTTTAGAATATAAGTATCTAATATTATTTTTCTATATGATTGTTTATTTCACAAATATTTTGGAGGTACTGGAGTTTTGAACTTAGAGCCAAGCTGGCTATGTAAAGGCTCTATATTTGAACCATTTCAGATGAGCTCTTGTGATTTTACATGGATAGGCAGAAGTCACAGTAGTCTTTCCTTTACCTCAGAGTAAACAAGCTCCAGTTGTGTTACCTCATACCTGGCTTATCTTTTGAGATACAATCTCACTTTTTTTTCTTTTTTCTTTCTCCTGCTCCCACCCCCCGAATAGTCTCAGACCATAATCCTTTTACCTCTGAGTTACTGAAATAAGAGGTATGGAGCACCATTCCTACTCCAGAACTGTATTTACTTTGAAATTGTAAAAAAAAATATATGTATCTATGATATTTTTCATACCTACACACACACAGACACACACACACACATACAAACACACATGCACACACATTTTATAAATTATAATCATTAAAAATAAATTCTGTCAGCCAAACAAAAATTAGAGACCACATTCTTATATTTATGTGAGATAAAATCTAATTATATGAATAAGGTCTATGTGACAAAGTACTTTTATTTTTATCTATTTGGTATTTTATAATAAAATTGCATGCCATCATCCATTTGAAATAAATTATCACCACTTCTGGACCTTTAAACATATTTGATAATCAACTCTGTCAATTTAAGAAAAAAATCTCATTTTGGTATTCTTAATTAAACATACATCTGGAGTTTAAATGTCACTCTTCAAGTGGTCCACTAAATCTCCTATTTTATAAACAGAGATAATTATGTTTGCGATCTTCCAAAATATAAGCATAGATGAGTTTCAGAATAAGATAAAAATCAGTTGCAAACTTCCTCCTTGCTTAGTTTCTTCTGCTCTCTCTTGCCCCTCCAGCTACCTCAGAGGAGTATATCTCATCACCAGGCCTACATATGTGACAGTGATAAAAAGGTGTGTGCTGGGAACAATATAGTGGGTAATAAATCAAAGCTGGAGGAGGGCCATCGAGCAAATGGGAGGAGTGGTGATGGCATTGTGAATAATCAATGCAACAGGCTCGGTAAAGACATGGCAAAACATCTTACTTAATGTGCTTAATAAAGCCAGAGAGGAGGAACAAGCAGTGATGATATGGGAACTGGCTATGGAATGGCTGGAGAAAACTCTGCCCCCAGCCAAGACAACCAACAGGAAAGGAAGGGGGTTATTCCTACTGTGCTGGGGCTCAGTTCTGATCGCCTACCCCACACTGTGTTCAATATCCCCTGCCTCTCTCTGTCTCTGCAAGTTTATGGATGAATAAATAAATTATGAAAAGTTTCTCCATGCGGTTAAATGAATGAACCGGTGACAGAGCAGTGGGTCCCTGTTTTCACTTGTTGAAGTGAGATACTACCAGTATCCAAAAGGATGATAGATGCCTAATCTGATGCCTGGCTGGATCTTGTTCTCCAATAGTGCCACGAAGAAGGATTTCCAGAATGTTTTACTGCAGCCCTCTTGTTTTCGTAAGGGAGGGAATGCTGGGAATTTCAGGGAGGGACAAGTAACATAGATTATCCGTGTCAGGGTGCAGACTAGAGTTTAGGAATCCAGTTCAGGGCATTGAATTAGGCAGAGAGAAACATGCCTATAATTGAGTACAAGGGAGGCAGAGATAGAAGCAATGTTGTTTAAGGACTGCTAGGACAAAAGCATGAAGCCCTTTCTGAAAAAAGATAAAAGTGAAAAGTCCAACAGCCATAGCTCCAGGAGTAGAGGACCTTGCCTAGCAGTGTGAGTGGGTCCCTGTGTTCAAATTCCAGCACCATTGAGAGATGGGGGGGTGAGGGGAAGTGTCAGAAAGAGAGAGAGAGAGAGAGAGAGAGAGAGAGAGAGAGAGAGAGAGAGAGAGAGAGAGAGAGAGAGAGAGAGAGAGAGACAGACAGACAGACAGACAGACAGACAGACAGACAAAGACAGAGAGATTAAATTGCATAAAATGTCTTCTTTTCAAGACACTATCAATAAACTCGGAATTACACCTTCCTCAGTCTGAACCTTTTCTTTCTTATTCTCAGTGTTGAAAGGGAGAATGAAATATAAGCTCTCCACTAGAAGCCCACACCACTGATTTGAAACTGGTTCTTTTAGAAACTAGTATAATTTGGGACAAATCACTGATTTTGTTGTTCCTTAAATTTCTTCCACTTCTAAATTGAAAAGTTAGTTTTATATGCCTTGACGTTCCTTTATAGGTCTAACATTGTTAATTTGAACCCTTCCCATTTTAAAATTTAGCATGCGTTGTCTGTACAGTAAATAGAGAAGAAACACACAGAAAAAAAAAGCCAGGTCTAATCTACTATAATAGCATCTTCTTCTTTGGCAGTTTTGGAATAAGTGTGTTGTTGTTAAACTTGGTAGCAAAGTCTTAACAAGGCAAACAGAAATGTAATGTTTGCTAATTGTACTATAAGAATAATAATTACCTTTGCAGTAGAGGAATGCAGCATCACTTTGCAGTGAGCTCTGATTATGGAAGCAGTTACCATCAGAGCCCAAACCACAGTGGAAGGGAATCATCTCGACAGTGACCACATGAGCTCCTTCAGTGCATACGGGGATCGCTTAGTGGAGAAACAGGAGAACTCATTCCCCTAAGTGGTGTGGGTGTGTATAGAAGGCTGCAATGGAATTAACCAATCTCAAAGCCCACAGAGAGGAGTGACATTGGGATAAGATGATATCCAGGAGATTTCCTTATCAAATCCATGAGGGCAATCTGCAATGCAGTGCCTGGTATGTTGATCTCACTTTCAAATTTGTTTCCAGAAATCCACCTTTGGGATGTAAACATGCTGAGAGTTAGAGCATAGTCAGTTCCTACCATCCGGCCCAAGCATGGTGGACAGAGATAGTGGAATGATTAGGACATCTCCAGATACTGATGCCATCCTTGTTTTGTAGAGTGACTCTGGAGTGACCTTGTCATATATCCTGTGGAGCTAGCAGAGCATGAGATACACCAGAGTCATGGCTTCTCCCCAAATGCTGGGTCTGAATATTTGGATCCCTCCAAAAAACCTAATAAAACCTAATCATCAGTATGCCAATTGGAAGAAGGGGCCTTTGAAAGATGAATGGTAAGGAAATGAATGCTCTGATAAAAGAAACCCTTTTTATTATATTTTATTGTCGGGAAAATGTGTAGAGGGGATACAATTACATTTGTCAGGTAATGGGTGCATTACTTCTCGAACCTTGAAACCTGCCTTTCCTTCCACCATTTGTGGATTCAGGGGGAAGTAACTATTTTTAGGCAGGAGAAAAAAAAATCCCCTTTCAATCTGCAAATCCCTTGAACTTTGACTTCTAGGCTAAAATGTGAGAAATAAGTTTTTGTGGTTTATAAATCAGCACTTTTAAGTGTGTGTGTGTGTGTGTGTGTGTGTGCGTGTGTGTATAAGATTTCTAATCTACATGAAGGTGAGAAATTCATTCAAAAATAAATAGGTTTACTTTAGATGAACCTCTGGATCAACTGGCTAAAATGTGGCTCACTGGCTTACTGCTGTGTGAGTATCATCGCCATTTCCCATTTGTGTCCTGCACTGTCTCTGGACATTCTTGAGCTATTTCTGTTTACTAGCTTGTTTATTTGTTTTCTTCCTGACATCTCTTCAAGCCTAACACTTATCAGGACAAAAATTGGTGCTCAGGAGATGATTGCTGATTGAGGGATTAGACTGAAGGATTTGATTGCTTGACTGATTTAAAATAACTTGTCTAAATCCAGTTTACCACAGATTCTCACAGAAAGTTCTAGGAGAGAAACCATTTTGTCATCTAAACTAAGATCTGTGAGAATTTTGCTAGGCCTCCTTGTCAGAATGTTTTCAATGAGTATTTTATTATACAACAAATTTTCTTTGGAGACCCCCTTCCTCCTACTTACTGCTTTCAGTTGGCTTCTAATTTTAGATCAAGCTGTGCCTCTACCAGCGTCTGTATGAGTTTTATTTCCCATCTCTCACTAGCCCCCTCCCCAACCAAATCATACGCATATTTTTTTCTAGAATGCAAAATATAGAAACAAGCATCTGTTTGGACAAAATCAGTTTTCACTTGTGAAAAGTGGATGCTTTCTGAAATCACAAGCAACAAGAAAAAAATGTCAGAGAATGGAAGCAACTGTTCCAGAGATAATGAAACCTTCATTCCAAACTTGGTGGAACCGAGGAAGAATTTTACTCAGAGGATGAAGTCATCAGGGCAGGTTTTGACTTCAACTGATCACTGAGTTTCAGCATCTTTATCAGGATTCAGAACTTTGAACCATGTGGCTTGATTTATCAGAGCAAAAAGAAGGCTAGATGATGTCTGTCTCTACTGATGCTTTGAAATTAATGGAGTGCAAAAGGACCTGTTTTTTTTTTCAAAGTGAAAGTTGAAATGATGTCATCTTGTCAATTAAAAGAAAATGTTAACCAGGCCCTCATTACCAACTAGGAAGATAACTGAAAAGTTCCTAACTTGTTTAAAGGTAATTGTGTCTGCGTCTTAAAAGGGTGTTAGATAAGCACTTGGCTCTTTTGTTCCTGGATTCCTCCATCATTTTTTATTAAGTAGTTGTACTTTTACTATAAAGGTGATCTAGAGAGAGCTTAGAATTTCATAAGTCAGGTAATAAGAATATTTCCTTTTGCAATATTAACTTTCTTTCATTCTGCCCCAGTTCTCCTTCCTGGTTTCATTCACAAGTTGTCTAATTCATTTTCAACAGAGTGGCTACTGAAGATATCTGTCCTCATTATGCTATTTTGACTACATGAAGCTCTTGATCTCCATTGGGAGATCTAGGATTCATATTTTTGTATCTGTTATTAGAAATGATTGGAGGGTAATATTTGGCACAGTTCAATTGTGGTCAACAAACTTTTATTGGTTGCCACTTTTAAAGACTTAAGTTCCAGGCAAGATAGGAAAAGATACTAACTTCTCTGAACAGCTGTAGTCTAGGAAAGGCAGGAAATATCATAGACAGTAGCAAGTGCTTAAAGAGAATGTGCAGGGGACCGTTGGAACAAGAACAGAGCCTGCTCAGGTTTCCAAGACTCTGAAGTCTTTGTATACATCATCACACTTCCCATGGCATCTAGCCCAGTACCCTCACATAAGTAGAGTCTCAATTCATGTTGAACAAATAATCAAATTTCCAAAAGTCTGGGCACTTTTTGCCAAAGCTGTGAATTATTCTACACACTTTGAATTCATAAAACTCAACTTTGAGTCTTAAGAGAATGGTTTTGAAATATCCCAGAGTATTTTCAGCTTTGCTTTTAAAAGTAATCTCAGAGATAAAGTGTGTCATATTCTACCATGCATTTCATTTTATTCACCAGTCTGAAAGTAAAAATTGAATAATAGAAACTGTACATGATTTAAAAACTATATTGTTTTCAGTTGCCAGAGTTATATTCCAGCAAATTTATTGGTTTTTGAAACAGTACCTTTTCTTTACTAACTACCTTTCTTCCATCTAAGTCCTCATAATTATCCTAACCATGAATTCTGGCATTCACTTTGAAAAAATAAAGATAATAGGTATGTTATTTTGACCTTATGAAGTTACATTTGACTAATGTTTATGATGTGCAAAGTTATATGATTTAAACAAGCATAACAGAACATTATAGAAATATATCCAATCAAACATGTAAGTGGAAGATTATGGGATTTGTGCATAATTGCTGCATAACTTGAGGATGCTTTCATTGGAGCACTGGGAGTTTGCATCAAGCCCTGAAACTTAGAAAGGAAAGGTATGAATTAAATTAGAAATCAAAGACCAGAATGCAAATAATGTTACTATAATACCAAAAAGATAGGATATAATTTAAAGGTACCTTGAAGAGTGTCTCTTAATTGTATAAGACATAGACGAATTCTCTTCCCAGGAGACCTAAAACCCTAAAATTTTGGGTCTGCCCTGCCTTTTCCTGTTTATTTCTCCATGCTTCTTAATAACTAGCCAGTATCCTTTAGGCCTGTGTGGGAATTTCCAAATTTTAGGTATTTTCTTATTATTTAACTTATTTTTCCATATATTATTTATTATAATTGTAATTGATAGAAGGGTTACATTATATTCACCAGATAGAATGTGCATTACTTCACAAATATTCATACCCTTTCTCATGTCTTGGTCCCCATTCCCCTCTCGCCACCCCCACACCCCATCTTGTTTGCTTCCCTTCCCTATCCGATTTGAAATAACCCAAAACACACATATACAATATATCAAATAACAAGGTGAAATATTGTAACCAAATGAGATAACCAAGAGACAGCAAAAGAGATGAGAGATAACAGTACATTAAGGACAACAATCACTCATTATATGGCTTTTGTTTCTATATCCTGGAGGTCATTTCATTTAGCATCATCCAATATGACCTGATGTATCTAGGTTTTTCTCTATTGTAAATCTCTGCTAAGAGAGACCAAGGTTTGTACTGATTATGACAAATGAGGGAAACCATTGAGCCTATGTTCCTTTGAGTCTGGCTTACTTCACTTAATATGATTTTTTTTAAGTCTTTCCATTTCCTTACAAATGGGGCAATGTCTTTCTTTCTCAAAGCAGCACAGAATTCCATTGTGTATAAATACGACATCTTGTTGATCCGCTCATCAACTGAGGGCCATCTGGTTTGGTTCCATATCTTTGCTATGGTAAATAGTGTTGCAATGAACATCATTGTGCTAGTGGATTTAGTATGTCCTTTTTTCTGGACAATTGGATAAATGCCAAGTAGTGGAATTGCTGGGTCATAGGGGAGTTCTATGTTTAGTCTTTTGAGGAACTGCCATACTGCTTTCCATAGTGGTTGAATGAGTTTGCACTCCCACCGACAGTATAGTAGTGATCTCTCCTGGTCACATCCCCATCAGCATCTATTGTTATTAGATTTCTTGATCCTGGCCATTCTAATTGGAGTGAGGTGGAATCTTAGAGTTGTTTTGATTTGCATTTCTTTTATGGCCAGAGATGTCCAGCATTTCTTCATGTGTCTATAGGCCATTTTTGTTTCTTCTTCAGAGAAGACTCTCTTTAAGTCTTTGGTCCATCTTTTAATGGGATGCTTGTTTCTTTGGAAATTAGTTTTGGAGTGATTCAATTTTTTGAGCTGTTGATATATTTTAGATATGAGGTCATTGTCTGTTGTATGGTTAGTGAAGATCTTCTCCCACTCTGTAGGCTTTCTAGTTAATTTGCTAGCTATGTCCTTTGCTAGCTCTGCAGTTTAATGCAGTCCCATTTATCCAGACTTTCTCTGATTTGTTGTGTTCCTTGGTCCTTATTAAGAAAGTTTCGATCTGTGCCAAGGAGACCCAGTGTGTCTCCTATTCCTTCTCTTAAAGTTTTCAGTGTATCTGGTTTTTCATCGAGGTTTTTGATTCATTTGGAGTTAATGCTGGTGCAGGGTGACAAAGAAGGATCCAACTTTAGGTTTTTCTCAGGTACTTAACCGGTTCTGCCAGCACCACTTGTTGAAGAGGCTGTCTTTTTTCCATTCTATTTTTTTGGCTCCCTTATCAAAGATTATGTGGCCTTAGGTCTGTGGGTTAATATCTGGGTCCTTAGTTCTATTCCATTGATCTTCAGGCCTGTTCTTGTGCCAGTACCAAGCTGTTTTGGTCACTATAGCTCTGTAATAACGTCTAAAGTTTGGTATTGAAATTCCTGCTGTGCTGTTCTTTCTGCTAAGAATTGTTTTTGCTCTACAGAGTCTTTTATTATTCCATATGAAATATTGGATTGCCTCTTCTATTTCTTTAAAGAATGACATTGGGATATTGATGGGCATTGTGTTGAATTTGTAGATAGCCCTTAGCAATACTGCCATTTTCATGATGTTAATTTTTTCCATCTAGGAGCATGGGAGTTTTTTTTCCATTTCCTTTATTTAACTTATTTTATAATGATGAACTTCTCTCAACTTTCCATTTATTTCCTAAACCAATAATAATTTATCTGTGATTGCACTTGCTTGAAGGATTCTTTTCCACCAGAGTCTAGTAATCATTTATTGCCTATCAATTAGTTCACCTAGTCATATATAGTACAATGAATTTCTAAAATATTTATTTTTATTAAATAGTTGTAAAGGATTTTCAATTCTAGATGTCAGATTATGAGTACAATACATCTTGATCAATGTCACTTCCATTTCTCCCTCATCTTTCCTATAACATCCCTAACTTCAAGATACGTAATACAATTTTTACATAGCACCCATTTAATGAAATGACTGTATTTGCTCCCCCTTGCTCTTCCCATTTCAATACACTTAAATTTTCACCACTCAAATAAAACTCCTATTTGAAAAATATATATATATATGCCAAGTTCATCATGCACATTTTAATATCGCCAATCCTTAGCTGTATATTTCTATACATTATGAATTCTCAAGTATCATGGCAAATAACTAGCAGGCAGAAAACTGTGGGAATAGACATCTTTTCTCTGTACTTTCACCACATTCTTTTTGAAGCTACGTAAGGTCCCATGTTAGTCTTTCTCTATGTCTCTCTCTAACTATAAGACCTCCAATAATGACTTAAAGTT
This sequence comes from Megascapheus bottae, assembly GCF_031878675.1. NCBI lineage: Eukaryota > Metazoa > Chordata > Mammalia > Rodentia > Geomyidae > Megascapheus > Megascapheus bottae. The sequence continues at coordinate 25,667,305 of NC_143527.1, forward strand.
CTTGATCCTCCAGAGTCCTAATGAAATAGAAATTTCATTAAATTTGCTTAAAGGAATACATCTTTAAAAGTATCTGTAGCATGTTCTGACCTATATTACTTAAGATTTTTCTCTTTAAGCTTTCCAAAGCCAGCAGTGTGGGCAAGAAGTACAGATCCTTTTGATGCAAATATACAGAGACAAGAGAATTGAGCAAATGGACAATAGCAAGAGAGCGAGCAATGACAAGAAGAAGACAATCTTACATGAAACATTAAGTGCCTGCAATATTGTTCCTTTGGGCATTTGGATCTTGATGCAACTGAGTAATGTTGAAGGCTACTTTACTTAAAATAATTCCTCCTCTACAGCAAACATGATCTTTCAGAGCAGACCTCATTTTTTTCAGTGTCTTAGGGAGTGAATTTGGACAGGGTTCATCCCAAGAATTTCTAGTCCCTTTTCATTATTGTAAAGCTGTTGTGATCATCTTCTTATGAGACCCGGACTGAGAATTCTCACAACCATGGAAGTGGATCAGCATCTGCGTCCAGGAGATAACTGAGTTCAACTGAGGAAATGAAGTTTGCATCCCACCACTTGGATCAAACTTTTTTTTTCTTCTCATGCCTGTGGCTTACTGCGGACATAAGTGCCCCATGCCAAGACAGCATTTAAATACCAAGAGATGAGATACATCACTGCACAGGCGTGCTGCCTGGCACCCACACTCTCTCCAGATGGCTTGATGTGCAGAAATAGCCTTTGGGATCAAACTCAGTGTGGCGAAGTCCAAACTCGTGATCTGTCCCTCAGGGCTTCTCTTTCGAACAACTCTCCTCCGCTACTTAGAAGCATAGCTCACAGTCTGTTAGGGTGCAGTTAAAAACCAGTAATGATCCTCTTTACCAACAACACAGACATTTTTTTTGAGCTCCTCCCACCTACAGGGCACTGAACCAAGCCTTTCCATATAGAAGAGAATGCATGATCTACACCTTTGAATACTTCCAGTCTAGTAGAGGAGGAAAAACATGCCCAAGAAAACATACTCATCTCTGTGGTTTTGCTTGGTAATGCCATATGCTTTAAATATGGAAAAAATGATACGAGATTTCATAACAAGATGCTACATCTTGAATTCTGTAGTGAAACACTCAAAACAAAAACATCAGAGATACCTACCCCAGAAGTTGTCATTTAGTACTGGGTTATGTCTAAGGGGATTTTCTATATGGATAAAATATCCTGTTAAACAGTGTCCAATGCAATGACACTTTGCCCACATGTAGTAAATTGCCCTTGAAATATGGCGAATAAGGCTGATTTTTTAAATTGTATGATCACTAATGTGATATACTTTATTTTTTTCATATATTTTTTATTGTAATTAATAGAAGGGTTACATGATATTTGCCAGGTAGATGGTGCATTAATTCCCATACATTGATACCCTTTCACATGTCTTGATCCCCTTTTCCATCCCCCCACCCCCACCTCTTACCTTGTTTTCCCCCGTTCCCTATCCAATTTCAAATAACCAAATACAAATATATCTGATATATCAGGTAACAAAGTGAGATTAAATAGATACTTGAAGCTGCCAGTTTTTATATTGCAGGGTGCAGCTTTTGAATATCTCACACACATCTGATATATAAAAAATAGAGGCACAGAGTTGTTGAGATGCAGGGCCTAGTCCACGTGAGCCCTGAGCTTTCACTAACCCAGAAAAAGAGCACTATTTTCACTAGATTAGATAGGCACAGTCACAATGAATATTAAAATATTAAATTCCTTAAAATGAGATAAAAACTACTTAAATACAATAAAGCTTTTAAAAATGAGACCAAGCTTGAAGGCCTATACACTACAATCTTCAAGATGATAGGAAATTCTTTGATCTTGTTTATTAATGTGTCCAAAAGTTTATATCATAGGTAAGGAGAAATGAATGAATTAAGTTGTAAGCAGATAATAGGTAAACACTCTATATATTGCATAAATTCCTCTGTTGGGAAGGTGAGCTGGCATTTTATAACAATTCAGTTATCTAGATGAAGTTCACTGTTCTACATGATAACCATGAGTCAGGTTGATTCTAGCCTGTAGCTGACCACATTCAAGTACTGAAACCATATTAATTGAAGAAACCCATTCTATTTATTTCTGTATTAATTTCTCAGAGTTAATTATTTGCAACATGGAGTTTACACACATATTTTATTTTTCTTATGTCATAAGATGTTTATTGTAGGAACTCATGGATTCTTCCAAACCTCTGTTAATTGAATTACCTGAGAGGGCAAAAGAAAAAAAAATTAAAGAAATTCCTAGTCTTTCCAGGGAGTATGCTAGAAGGAAATAGAATGCATTTGCTTTCTTTTCCTGTCTTGCTGATTTATCAGACATAGCTTTACAATATAAGTTGAAGATCGCTTTACAGAAATACTTCCAACCTGAAGTGTTTGAGATTTTAGAATATTTGCGTATATATAATGAGATGTCTTGGGACAGACACAATTTTAAATATGAAATTCACTTTTTTTGTCTTAGCCTTTTTTTAAAGAATTTATTAATGTTGATTTTTACATCATATTTTAAATGACAAGTTTAACATACAAGCGTATAAGGAGGGAATCTATTTACAATCACTGGGACTTAGTATTTAGAACTTAATCACAATTAGGCTAAGGGTTTGTATGTCATAGAAACATATTAATTAATGAAATAAAACATTATGTCTATAGAGTCATAGGTTTTATGTCTATATAGTTATGTTTGTATTTCCATTACCATGTCCATAGCTTTGTGTATGCAGTTATTGAATCCTTGCTCTTTTACTCTTTGGATTTAATAGCCACATATTAAGGATACTCATACTCCTTTTGATCCTTAGGTCTTGACTTGTCTCACTCAACATGATTCGCTCTAGATTCATCCACTTCCCTGCGAATGCCATTATTTTATCTTGCCTGTTGGCTACGTAGAATTCCATTGTGCATATATACCACATTTTCTGTATCCATTCATCTGCAGTAGGGCATCTGGGTTGTTTCCATCACCTGGCTATTGTGAATAGTGCAGAGATGAACATAGCTGAGCAGGTGTCCTTATAATATCTTGGGTCATGATGTTTAGGATAGATGCCCAGAAGTGGTATGGCGGGATCATAGGGAAGGTCTATTTTCAGTTCTTTAGGAAACCTCCACACTGCTTTCCAGAGTGGCTGAACTAGTCTGCATTTCCACACCCAGTGTAGTAGGGTTTCTTTTTCTCCACAACCCCGCCAGCAACTGTCATTGTCTGAGTTCAAAATCTTGGCCATTCTTGTTGGGGTAAGGTGGTATCTTAGGGTTGTTTTTATTTGCATTTCCTTTATGACTATAGATCATGAACATTTTCTCATATGCTTTTCTGCCATTTTAATCTCTTATCACTTTTGATGCTTATGCACATTACATACCCAAGCTGAAAGTAATTTTAAATTATATTTTCAGTTGCCTGCATTTTGATGGTGACCCGTCACAGTCAAAGGTAAAAGTTTCCACTTATGATGTCACCTCACTACACAGAAGGATTTGAGGCCATTTCTGTTGGCCTGCTTCCAACTACGGATCATCGATATATATAGAGAATAAAATTATTCACCTCAAATATTAAGTTTTTGAGAGAAAGCAGTATAGAGTATATGTGTCTGTTTTTTTTGAAAATCAAAAAGTGCTATTTTATCTACTCTCCTGACTTTCTATCTATTCTATGTTAATTTAATATCTTACAACTTTGATAGAAACACAAAAATATAACCTCATGAAAACTCATGAGTAGGAAGGAGAAGCTTTCTGCATCCCTGTCATGTGGTACGAACACACATCAATTCACTTGATCTTTCTCAGTGGAATGGGCATAGGAATTAACCCACACACTGGCATGTGAACTTTTTGTTTCTGCCAAACATGTCAGCTGAGATGGGGTTGCTAATTTATTTATGGGGACATATGTCAATGTCATTCTTGGAAAATGGTTCCAGGACACACACACACATCACACACATACACACACACACACACACACACACACACACACACACACACACACACACGGGGGGGGGAGAGAGAGAGAGAGAGAGAGAGAGAGAGAGAGAGAGAGAGAGAGAGAGAGAGAGAGAAAGAGAGAGGAGAGGCTGAATGCTCTCAGAGTTGAGTCCATGTGTAAATGTAATATCTACCTACATGATATCTTTGGGGAAGATTAGTAGATCCAGTAAGCCCTGTCTCATCTTTATTCTTTCTCACAGAATCTTGGTGTCATGTAAAGTAAAGTTTGATCCCGTAGGAAGGATGAATTTTCTATTCAACTACATAACCATTCCCCATTAAATGAATTACATAGAAGACTCAAGCAGGATACAGAAGCAGGGTTATATGTATGTATAAGAGGGCAATTCTTCATACTGAGCCATAGAGGAAGGGAGAGGTATAAAATAATGAATCTGGAGTCCATAACACTTCACTGATCTAGAAAGTTCTTTGGAAGTTTATGAATAGATGGCTCTATGCATATCTGAAACACAAGATGCAGTCATATCAATCAGTGTAAGAGTTAGTACCATTAATGGAAAGCAGAAGGGTGAGCAAATACAGTCATTGTATTTAGTGTATGTTATGAAATAAAGAGGAACTACATAACTTGTGGTTATGGATAGGAGGGCAGAAATGGGGGAAATCAAAGTAGTGACATTGTCAAGAAGCTCTATATTCATAACCTGACTGATGGAATTGTAACACCTTTCTACAACCACTTAACAATTTTTAAAGACTACAAAAAATGCTTAGTCCTTTTGCCAACTGCTAACATTAAAACAACTTACACATTAATGTTTTATATTCCACAAGGGAAACAGTTTTTTGCAGGTATTTGAGATCCTTCAAAGTTTGTTTAGCACTTAGTATCCAGAGCTGTTCACACTCAGCAGGCAATAAAAGAAGGCCTACCTTAGGACTTTTTCTTGCCTTCATATATCCTATTCAATTGAACCATTGTCCCTGCCTCTGTGAACACTGAGTCTCTGAACCATAACTTTTTGAGCTTCTGATATCTACCTGCCTATCTGACTTCCCTGGAAAGTGGCCTTTGACCTGTCAACTTTCTATATCTTCTAGCCCATACTTGTGTGACCAAGTTCCCAGTCTGGTCTCCTCTGACTCTACTTAAGACAGTGGTTGTGCATTTCCTCAGTATGGAACCCAAAGTCCTATTTTGAACAGCAAAATGACATGAACGCTATGCTACAGGGCTGACACAATGGTCCTAATTGCAGTGTTGGTTGACAGTCTGATGGCAGTGGTCTTTGCAGGCAAGGGGGTAGAAAGAAAGCTTCTATAAGGAACAGTGGGAAGGGCAGAATCAAGTCTTTGCCATTGTCAGCTGCATGACCTTGTGTGATAAACTGTCTGAGCTTCAGTTTCCCCATCTATAATTGGGTGACACTAATATCCACCTTCATGGCTCTTGGGAGAATTAAATGTTTGAAATTGTCCAGGGCAAGTCTTGGCACATAGTAGGCAATCAATACGGAGGGGATTCTTTTCTTTCTTCCTTAAAATAACTGAGCCTGAATCACAGGTGAAGGTTGAGATTAATTGGTGTCTATTTACCCCCCTTGGGCTAGGACTCCCACTTCTTGCACCATGACTCCATAATCACTACCCTTTTATGTCAGTACGCTAATCATTCTTGTGACAACAATTAAATGTGAGATTTAACTTCCCTGACATTGACTTTTCCCATCTGAAAAACAGAATGGATCCATCTAACTCTTTACCCTCGAATTTATATTGGTTGAGTAATTAATTGTTATGACATTTAAGATATTCAAATCGTTCAAATCATCTGGTTTTAGCTACAGTATGGCAACAGTGGAATCTAGTATATACATCTTTTTTTTTCTGCCAGTCCTGGAGCTTGAACTCAGTCCTTGAGCTTTCTCAAGACTAGAGCTCTGCCACTTGAGCCAAAGCACTACTTCCAGTTTTTTTCTGTGTAGGTGGTACTGAGGAATCTAACCTAGGTCTTTGTGCATGGTAGGCAAGCACTCTCCCATGAGGTCAAACTTCCAGGCTTATCTACATCTTTTTGAATCCACAGCCTTGTGTAACTCATGAGAAATAGCAAAGCTCAGACTCGAATCCTGATCTTAGTCAAGTCCAATTTATATTATATCACAACTGTGTTATCAGGAAAGCATATAATGAAATAAAGGGCTCTTTATGTGCGTTATTTGTTTATGTGTATGTGTAATTTTTTCCATCAAGCAGTCATACATAGGCAGGGAGTAAGAGAAGGAGGAAGTGAGAGAGGAAGGCAGTGAGGAAGGAAGGAGGGAGGGGAAGAAAAAGAGAATGTTTATAACTACAAAATTGTTTCAGGGGATTAGGAGGAGGAGGAGGAAGAAAAAAGCAGGTTAGAAGGTAAACAATGCCAAAATTGTATTATGTCTGTGAATGAAGATAGAAAAACCAAACTCACTGCCAGCTGTTAAAAAATCAGGGATTTTAGGGATGGAGAAAATGAGAGTGAGTGAGGAGTCCTAGACAAAGCTTTCTCTTGGCACACCAGGCTCTTGAAATAGTTCCTAAAATCATTCAATATGTGTCTTAAAGGATGCATCAATGTCCAAGCAAAGAGCCAATCAATATCTAGTATGATTTATGAAACACTTCCTGCATAGACCCCATGTTGGTCTAGATTCTTGGAAGGTACAGAGGGCATGTATTCATTGATTCAGATAGTTGTACATCCACAAAGGGAGCATGCAAAAGAAACATAAAGAAGGAAAATAAAAAGGTTAAGTAGGTATTGACCCCAAAACTTTTATTTTAGTTTAAATGTAATTTCTATTTTAGAAATTATTATTATTTTAAAATGGTAATACAAATGGAATTGCCATTTAACAAATCAGTTTATGAATAAAATCTATCTTGATCTATGTTCATAAAAATAATTTGTAAAGTGAGATCTTGTCATTAAACTATGAGTAGCTATAACCTCCATAGTCTTATTGGAGATTCCTGTAATTTCTCAGATCACTATATTCTTTCTACTCCCCTTCCCCCAGGCACCTCTTTCTTTCTCTTTTTTCCCTTTATTCTCATGGATTTCAATACCTTACAACTTCCCATATTTTATGTTTCTCATTATCTTCTTTTTTTCCCCCCAACTATTCATACCTCCCCTTCTCTGATACAATTGTTCGCTAATACATGCTTCCCGGCAGGAGTTCCTGAACTCCAAAGAGGGATTGGGAGAGGAAATGTTGGCTTGCCTAAGCATCAGAGAAGGTTGTGGTTATTCAGCCTCACATAGTGCTCAGTGTACCAGAAGCCTGATCCAGGTATGATTCTAACTAGCTGTATCCACTACTTTGGGGATAGTCATTTTGCAATTTGAGCATGTCCAAATTCTAGCAGCTTCCTGAAAAAAAAGGATAACCAAGATGCCCCACAACTGGCAATAAATAGATAAATAAAGTAAAATAAAAATGTATTTCCATCAACTCTAATATGAATTTACTCTGCCTCTGTGTAATGTCAATATCTGCCCCTTTAGGAGACTATCTTACCAAATTTCCATTGTGTACACATTTGTCTTAACTTGCAGAGTGGGATTAGATTAGATTCAAGGAAAATTCTTGGTATAATAGGACATCCTTTTAAGAAATGTTGACTCATTGATGCTCCTCATGGCACAGAGACTTTATATATATATATATATGTATATATATATATATATACATATATATATGCCTCAATGTTGAGGTAGAAATGCACTTTAGAAAACTTACCAGAAAACTTACCACTTAGGATCTTCAAAAGCAGTGTCTGTTTTTTATATTTTCATCTCTACATAACACCACAGAATTTTTCACACAAAAAATAATCCATGTAGTCTCAAAAAGTTCTGGGAATAGGTCAAAATCAAAATCAAATAGTTTCTACATTTTTGCTTATTTATTAATATGTCCAAATAAAAACAAGTAGCTTTTATGCTTTTGCTTATTCATTCTTAAAAATAATCGTCTTGTAATTTTTCAAGATTTTATGATTTATGATATCTTTTGGCAGTCTTACCTGTTCCTCTAAATGCTACTTTGCACACAAGCTCTTCTTGTTTTATTTATGTTTTCTTTTTTGTTGCTGTTCATGCCATGTATAGAGCTGTTACAGTTACATTTGTCAGGTAGTGGGTACATTACTTCTTGAACATTATACCCCTTCCTATGATTTTCTCCCATTCTCCCTTCTCCACCTCCTCTGAACCATCTTTGGTTTTTCCTCCTTTCTTCCCTATTTCAAGCACACAAGCGAATCAAGTGAATATATATATACAATATATCAGGTTTATCTACAAATATGATGCCTGTGTCTTCTATAACCTAGGAATAAACCCTTTTTGGTCATATCTTTGAATTACAAGATATCTAATTAGATTAGATCTCTGTCCCAGGGTGGGGTAATTTAGACAAATTGAACACAAAATGTATTTCCTTTTTTAAATGTTAGAATTTGAAGCCATTATACAGAGGAAAATACATTAGAGGTAGATGATTTAGACTTTTTATGACATAAATTGCCTTTAAAATATGTGTATTAGGGCCAAGAGTTTGGCCTAGTGGTAGAGTGCTTGCCTAGCATGCATGAAGACCAGGGTTCAATTCCTTGGTACCACATACATAGAAAAAAGCCAGAAGTGGTGGTGATGCCCAGTTGGTAGAGCTCTAGCCTTGAGAAAGTCCAAGGACAGTGCTCAAACCCTGAGCTCAAGCCCAGGACTGGCAAAAAAAAAAACAAAAACTGTGTATTAAATGTAGTCCATGCTGAAAGATTTTGTAGACTACTATATTTGACTTATGTATTATTTTTGCCTGTTTGTCTAAAGATACTTTTGCTAAAAATTAGCACAACAAATTGAGATCAGAAAACTTTAAAGTCAGTTCAACTAAATCAAATGAAGTAAAGGATAACCAGGCAAGGTGCCTTTGACTAAATGGGAAGCTAGAAGGAAAACACATCCATGTTCTATGGAAAACACAGCTTCGCAGATTCCATGTTTGAGTAACCACAATCTCATATAAGTGGGAACCAACTCCATTTGAACTTATAAGGACCAAGGAGAAAGGCAACTCAAAATCTCAGTCATGGGCTGCCAGGATTCTGAAATATTATTAGATCTTGCATCATAAAACTGAAAGCAGAAATGAATCAATCATTTCAAACTTTGTGTGCAAATCACTCTGCTAAAAACCAACAAAAATATTTTGGTCTTTACATACCAAGAAAAATGATTGAGAGCCAATACAATTGGACATAAGCATAATATAAACGATACCTATGTTTATGTAGCATTTTATAATTTACTCAGAAACCTTGCTCAAATTATTATTTTACTCAAACAAGAATTTATGGGAGAGATATTATTCCCATGATAGATGAGAGATCAATTGTTTTCCCAAACTTACACAGACTGTAGTTACCTGGTAAAAGGTAAGGACCATGGATAATTCATAGGGCATCTCCAATACTTTTATAATGATGTAGCACTAAATATGTGTAGCAAAAAGAATGGGAGTTATTACAATCCAAATGGAAGCAATTCAGATTAATCAAGACTAGAGAGCATTGGAACAATACAAACATCACAAGAGAATAGTGAGTGTGTGTGTGTGTGTATGTATATATATAATATATATATATATGTTTGCGTGTGTTTTAAGTAGGAAAAAGTGAGAAAATAATGTGAAACAAACAGGAAACTTTATTAGAGGATTCCAGAAGATTCAGTTGTTGGTTTCATAACTTTATTTCCAGTGATTGAACTGGAAATTGACTATCACATTTTTTTTAAAGGAACTACAATATCTTCACGAGGGAGCAATTGATTCAACCATCTTAGCCTCAAGGGAACAGGATGAATTGGTGACACTGCCAGTATTAACATGATGTTGGATGTTAGTGGTAGAGCTGTAGAGCCTCATGGGTAGAAGAGGAAATTAATAAGCTGAATGTAAAAACTAGTTAGTCTGTAAGAAAAGAAATAATGAAACTGGGGACCCTTGAACATGCCAAACTAGTGCACGGCTGCAGGGCTTGGCACCAGCCTAGTCCTGCTGTATTGATATAGCCATCAGCTTCCATAGCTAATAAGCAAGCACAGGGAATGACAGGAATTACCTAATGAAAATGGCAGCTATCAGTCTGTGGCTTAAAAAGGTCTGGAGCCAATTCCTCTTATAGTTTATGATTTGGTCCTTGTTGAATTACTGGGGTTGTAACAAGGAGGCTGTATTGAAAAGCTGCCAAAGCATTTCCTTGCAATACCATCCAAATTTTTTTGTGCGTTTTTCACACACAAAAAAATCATGGGTACTTGTTGATTGTGTGTGCTGTTACACTTCTCCCGTGAAAGAGTGCCATTACTTACTGAGCACCCATCACCAACAGCAGTGACATCTTTTCAAATTAGAAATATCTCCCAAACTGCCTAGATAGATTGATATGTAAATCAAGAACACAATGACTTGGCCTATCATCCCATTTACCTTCAACTTTTGTTGAAAGTACACATTGTATACACATTATTTATCATCTCAGCATAAGTCACATACTTTCTTACTTTGATCCTATCAGACTCACATTTGATCTCAGATGACTGTTTTTCATGGTAGCATCTAATCCACAGCCCAGCTTGGGAGGGAGAGTAGGGTCTCATAACTAAATAGAGTGAGATCAGACCACCCAAGGAGTTTTACAAATTCCCTGAACTTCCTTAAGTCAGACGTTTGACCCTGCCACTCCTCAATGTCCAGACATTCACCATTTTATCACCTCTAATTCTCACAATTGGAAGTAGTATTTCAACCAATTTTTAAAAATACATTGGCAGGACAGATTGATGAGACATTTGCATCTCATTTTAGAGGCAAGAAAACAGAAATGTAGCAAGACAAAGGATTTGAAAAGTGTTTGGAGAGAGTGTTTGAGGACTAAATCCCTACATCAGACTCTCAGTCCAGTCTTGATTATTGTTAATGGCACAGTCTCCATGATTCTCTTCTATGATCACATAGTATGTGTCCCAGAAGGCTGCTTTAGATGGGTCTATCAGAGATCAGACATAAAAGCAACTGGGATCAGAGATAGTACGCAAGTTTCCCAAAGCCACATAGGTAGTAAAGAGGAAAATGAGACCATAAAGTGCAAAGATATGGCCTTTCTATTCATTATAAGACCTTTCCATGCATCAGAAACAGGTAGCAAGTAGGGAAGCCTTCAATCATGTTCCTTGCAGGTGTTTGAGAATTGTCCAGCAGATGTCTAAGCAGATGACAAGTAATACAATGGTCAGCTTATACAGTCTGGATTTCTGAACCTCAGCATTCCTTTGAAATGGACCCTATAACACAGAGAACCTGCAAAGAAATCAAATCAACCCAAAGCTAATCAAAGCAGTGCTTGACTCCTTAAGGAAATGTTTCTCAAGACCACTTCCATCATGGTCATGATGTGGAGAAGCAGGCAGCCATCCATTCAGGCCACTGGCTACCAACAGCTGACTCTAGGAGTAGTATTTGAATTTACCCTGAGGGGGGCCAGAGCCCACAGACAGCTGGGCCATCTGTTCCGATAATACCACATTACTCTCTACACTCAGTAATGAAGGCTCCTGAGTAATCTTTCATCAGAATGACTTCACGGCATTAAAAATGTATTTCAATACATAGCTTGTTTAAATATTTAACCCTCTTCGGCTTTGAGAGATTGATTCAGAGCTGCAGTGTTTATATGGGCAGGAAACATTGATTTTCATATGCATGCATGCATTAATTCAGGAAGACTTGGGCACACACCAAAGGTTTTGATAAATGGATCTTTAAATCTCGGACTTTAATAGAGAATATTGGTTTGCCGCCCAGATTCCAACCCTCTGCCAGTATTTAAATATTTTCAATTCTCATTTCCTGATGATGAGGAGGGGAAGTCAGTAGTTGAACAGATTTGAAAGAAGTATTTTGAGTAAAGTTTGTTTATCACACATCGACACACACTCACACATACACATTCACAGAGAGCTGCTATTCATTTGTTGGCCTGCAGTGGGAGATATTTGAGCACAGGGCTGTCCGGCTTTTATTAGATCTGTCTACGGCTCACCTTTTTCTGATATCTTGTCAATAAACTCTGAATACTGCAGCGAATATTCAGCCCATGCAATGCCCAGAGGCAGAAAACCCTCTTATGAATTTCTGCACATAGTGACATTATTTCATCAACTCATTTCAGCACCCACACTTCCCTTATTTATTCCTTACCCCCTTGCTCTATTGATGCTGCCATGCTGGGTGTTGCATTATCTCTCACTACTATCTTGGTAGTTTTATGCATTTTAGCAGGTTGGGAAGACCAGTCCTGCTGTTTAGTCAGATGTCCTGAACACTAAACCCCTAGGGATTAGATTAATAATCACTAATACCATAATACCATGCATGTAATGCCTTTATCTGTATAAATAATTACTGGATACTACCACCTTTACCTTAACCAAAGTAGCATTTATCATTACTCAGAATATGAGAATGTAGGCCTTAGAGAATTTAAGCAATTTTTCCAAAGGCCAATAGCTATCCAGTGAATGATCTGGAGCTAAATCTCATGGCTGTTTAAATATTCTATCATGTGAGTACATTTTTTATGATACACATCCATAAACTAATTAACACAAGTAAATCAAAGTTTATTGATCATATATTAAACACTAGGAATAAAATGATAAATGGAATAGAGATATGCCTTTGAGAGAACTACACAAAGACAAAGGTTTAGTAGCAAGGCTATCAGTTAAGTAATAGAAATTTCATGGATAGCATGAAAAAAAATGTTCTACAGGAAAGATAACTATGACACTTGAATCACCAACTCAATTGTAGACTGCCTCTACCTCTGAGACTCAAGTCTAATGGCCTACAACACCCATGGAATAAAATGAATTAACTTTCCAACAATCTAAACTGGTACTAGCTAGCATCATTATTAACAGAAGAGGAGGAGGAGGAGGAGGAGGAGGAGGAGGAGGAGGAGGAGGAGGAGGAGGAGGAGGAGGAGGAGGAAGGTTGCTCATCATTTTTCTCTCTCTGTGATTGAGTCCAGGGGATAATAAGTAAATTGGAGCATAGAATGTTTTCGAGAAAAGAGAGGGAAGAAAAATGTCTCTAATGTTTATCTACACTATACCCATCCAGCTTAAAATTTTTGATAGTTCTTATGGAAGTCTCAAGTCCCAGTCCTCTCCCTCTACAACTACTCTTGTGCTAGATTTTTTTTTGACTAATCACCCTCTATGTTTCTAAACACACTAAGGAAGGCAATACTGAAAAGTTCACCCATAGAAGGTCATTGAGTAGCACAGAAAAGAGAACTGTAACACTTTATCTGCCTTTCACTTGGAATTACAGGATATGCAAGTAAAAATAAAAATGGAAGAAATTTTATATTAGAAAAAGACAAGAGCAAATTATTTTTGGAAGTTAAAGAAATCAATTAACTATCAAACAATTATTATCTTTAGTAGTAGTAGTAGCAGTAGTTGTAATGTTCAAATGGCTGCAGAGAGGACTTCAACTTAAAGTCCATTTATGTCCAATGCATCATAATCAGAATCACCCCTTCCATTCAGAATTTGGTTTTAAGTACTGAGAAAAATTATTACATTGTTAAGAATTAAGATCTCATGACACAAGCATTGAGACGATATCTCAACTGCAGAGGACTAGCCTCAAATATGTGACCCATTTGATTCAATCTGTACCACACACACACAAACAAATTCCTCTGCCCCAATTACAAAATATGTTTACAAATGGTTCAAAGGAACTCACCATCATAGAAAAATACAATACAATATGCTTTACACATAATGTACAATGGCACATGATAAAATAAACACTTCAAACAAATAAACCTAGGAGGCCATGACACTGTATAGCCAATAGCCAATATTAAAACAAATGTTGCATAATATACTACAACAAGAAGAAATCTTATTATTTTTTTTTGCCAGCCTAGGGCTTCAATTCAGGGCCTGGGCACTGTCTGGGGCTTTCTCAAAGTTAGTGCTCTGCTACTTGAGCCACAGTACTACTTCCGGTTTTTCTATGTGTGCGGTACTGAGGAAGTGAACCCAGGGCTTCATGTATGCTATGCAAGCACTCTACCACTAGGCCCAACTACCAACCCTTTGGATTAAGAAATCTTAATCTAAACAAAGTAAAAATAGTAAAGACAAAAATAACAACAAAAATTAATAATCTGTTTTGGCAACTTGAATTATTCATTTGTTGTAAAATAATAACTATGATTGGTTTATTAGGATTAAAAAAGAATAAAAAAATTTGCACTTTGGCTGGGCATGTCAGCAGGTTTAGGATGAGTAGATCAGAATGAATTTTGGCCTAAAGTATGCTCAACTCCAACTTCCAGATTGACGGAGCCTTCGTTGATTTACTAAGACATTGATACATGAAGCCTAAAATGCTGAACATATTCAAAGCTCATTAGCTGTCTTATAACACAGACAATAAATTTCTACCTACTTGGCCTACAATGATGTTAAAAACTGAATCCTAAAGCCACTTACAGTATAGAAATCATTCTAAGCAGTCATATTTTGAGCCAAGATTTTCTTTGAGAGCCTTATTCCTTGCTCTCTGTTTGCTTAGATTTGCTTAAAGTTCTCTTATCTATCCAGGATGACTGATCAATTATACAATGTCTCTTCCTTTCCCATATTTGTTTGAAGGTATTTCTCCTCTTGGAAAATGTAAATTAATTTCTGGAAGAATCTTAATGTTTGATAACAGGCATATTTCCTCAAAGTGAGTCCTATAAGTAGAAGATATATGACCAAAATAAGAATGCAAATATAAAAAATATGAACCCATTCCCATTCCCAAAAGTTGGGAAAATATGGCATATTGTATAGCATGTACTTGGAGATTCACATTAAGACTTTGCACTAAAAAACTAATTGTATTTATTTATTCTGTTTCCTAAATTACTGGAATCCTTTCTGAATGCTTTTTTTCCTCTTGGTCATAGAGCTTGAATTCTGGGACTGGACTGTCCCTAAGCTCTTTAGTTCAAGGCTACCATCCTACCCCTTGAGGTTTTCTAGTGGTTACTTGAAGATAAGACTCTCCTGGTCTTTAATGCCTGAGCTGACTTTGACTTGTGATCTCAGATCTCAGCCTCCTGAGTAGCTAGGATTACAGGCATGAGCCACAGCACCTGGCAGGAATCCATTTTTAAACTTAAAAACACACTTGTATATTGCCAGGAACATTTTTACCTTCCAAAAATAGATGATTCTTTTGTATAAATAAAAAGAATAAGTAATGTGATGTAGCTTTAAAGTTTCAGATTGGAAATGATAGAATTTTAAATTGGTTTTTAACACAAAAAATCTGTGTGATACTTATTAGTTAGTCAAAAATGAATAGAATGACTGTTGTTTATATCTTCTACTCCTAATATCGCTGTTTATGAGTAAAATCTATTATTTCCATGATCTTCAATAAAGTAGATTGAAATATCCTATACTGAAGGATTAAAAGTTTTCTTCTCTCATCCTCATAAATAACTTATAGTATCAAATGCTCTCTTCTCTTTCAGGTTGGCTAGATCTTGTACATCAGACTGCTCATTAGCAAACTGAGGTTTTAGAAGAAAGTAATAGAGTACACAGTCCAGTTCATCAAGAAAACAGAACTAAGAGGTAAAGGAAAGAAGGGAGGAAAAATGGAGGGAGGAAAGGACAAAAGGGGAAGAAAAAGGGAGAAATCATTGCAGGCCATCATTCAAAATGGGTGATTTTGAAAAATCTTTATGTCTGAAATTTAAAGTGCCTATATCAAAGTACCAACAGTCTTTCTTTCCACAATTTGAGTGTATCACTGCAGCCTGAAATCTTCCTAAGAAAATGCTAAAAAAAATAAAAAGTAGTAACAAAGGTGGTAGAAACAAAGATGCCTTGCCCTAAGACTTCTCAGTGAATGAGTACAGTTTAGATTCTCTATATAGACCAGCTTGTGAGGCAAAGCATCATAATCATTGAAAACAAAAGAAAAACATGGCTAAATGGTCTACACTGTTGAGGAGGGTAAATAAAACCACATGTGAGTAGGGAATCCTCCAAGGATAATGTTTTGCCACCCATGTTGGGGCACAGAAATGATATAAGCTTCTAATTACCTTTTCTTGGATTGTGGAAAACCTATACTACCCAATCTTGTGGCTTTTTATTCTAGGTCAGAGTTGTAGATCTGGTATTAAGCACTGAAATAGAGTTTCCAAGTATTGGGAATAGCAAATGGAAACTACATTGAACACATCCAGTGAGTGCTCCAAGGATTACACTTATTTAAAGCAGCCAGCTGGCATTTGAAGATCTTTCAGTATCTATTCTTGACACATTTTTTTCACACTTTACAGCTTAGAGACCATTATCTTTGATAGATGAAATTAGAGTAAAATATAAGATTACATGAACTGCAGTTTCTAACTTTGTTCTTATTTTAATATTATCTCATCTAACAAAAGCAATGGTTTCCTATAGTGTTAAAATCATTGTTTTTTCTAAATCCAATATTTTTCTTTCTTTTTTGACTCCTGTTTTTTTTTTAAAGTTTGTCAATGAAATTCCTAAAGGCATAAAGACACTTTTGTTTATCTGTTGCTGTTTTTTTTTTAACTCTTTCTGTTTTTGGTACATGTCCTTTTGAATATGAATTCATCAGAGAATTATTGAAGTCACTTTACTGCAATAAGAAGTGATAACATAGAGGTTAAGTACACATATGTACAATTGCTAGTGCTTTTCTCCTTTCTAAGAGATGAACATGCATACCAACCATCAGAAAACCTATGCAAGAGTCTACCCATATGTTAGCTGCTCTAGAGACTGTAAGATCAATATAAAACTGTGGGACATTAAAAGTAAATTTTGTTATCCTGGCTGTATCGGTGCTCATAACAAATGGGAAATACAGAGAAGGCTAGAGACTGAATACGGATCGAGCCAGGTAGTCTATGAGGTAAGCAAGCATGGGATCCCAGTTACATGTATATCTGTCCCCTCATATACAGATGAGACAGACTAGCTCAACTACTGAACCTCTCAGATGTCTTTTTCAAAATGACCAATTCTACAATGTCACATCGTTTTGTTCACAATATCCTTCTGATTCTACTGAACAAAATTCTTTACCATATTCAGTTTTTAAAACTTACTGTTTCTTCATCCTTAGAAGAAGGAGGAGGAGGAGGAGGAGGAAGAGGAGGAGGAGGGGAAACTAGGCACTGGTAGCTCACTCAGAGGCTGAGAGCTAAGGATCATGGTTTGAAACTAACGGGCAGAAAAGTTCATGACTCTCTTATCCTAATAAGCTACTCAGAAAAAGTCGACATGTAATAGAGTGCTAGTTGTGAGCATAAAAAAAGGTTCACAGATAGTGACTATACCCTGAGTTCAAGCCCAACGACTGACAAAAAGAAAGAAGATGCCATATATTTTCCATTGTGCAGGTGTAGAATTCAAGTAGATTCATTTTTGAATCTATTCATGTTTTCAGCCAATTAATCAACAAGTTGTATGTATATTAAATTTCTTCAATATGTTACAATAAAAAATAATTTGCCTTCATGTTACTTATAGTTTAAGACACAGAAATTACTAAATAATACAAGTACATTAGAAACATTATGGAACATTTTAGTAATAAAAACAAATAGCTACTAGAGGACATACAAGTAAGATAGAACATAGAATATCCTAAGATTCAAGAAAGGATAAGGAAGTTGTAAAGTAAAAGTGTATCATTTTGTTACTCAGAATTCTGCTATTGTGCTAGGTACCTAGTGGCTCATACCTGTAATCCTGGCTCAGCAGAAGGTTGAGGCCTGTAGAGTCACAGTTAGAAGCCAGCCCAAGCAGAATTGTCTACAAGACTCCACCTCCTAATAACCAGCAAACTTCTGAGCTGGAAGTCTATTTCAAGTGGTAAAACACCAGCTATGAGCAAGATACCCCAGGGGAGCACAAAGACCTTGGTTGAAAACCCCAGAACTGACAAAGAAATTCTACTACAGTAACAATATACTTAAGATAATCAATTGTTAAGGAGACAATATTCATTTCGCTCAAAGTTTCAGAGATTTTAGTCTATGATAGGCTGGCCGGCATGATTTGAGGTCCTAGAAAAGCAAAATGTCATAGCAAAGAGCACATGATGGAGCAAAGCTGCTTACCGCAGCAGTTAGGAAATAAAGAGAAAAAGGGAAAGGTGGGGTCTAATATCTCGTTTGATATGTCACCTCTAGTGCCCCAACTTCCTTCCTTTAAGGTTCCCCTACAACAAAAGCACCACCAAGCCTTTAACACACAGACCTTTAGTGCCACTTCCAAAATGATAGCAGTTGCTGAAAAAGATATGAAGTAAGTTAAACACTAGAAAGATATATTAGGCACAGCTTTCAAGACACTATTAAGGCACTTAGAATTCAATAGCAATCAAAAGTTATTTTAATATTTTAACAAAGAGAATGTGTGCAAGAATTTATCTCAAAAAGTATTGAATGAGTATTCAAAGAGACGCGAGAGAAGGCTACGAAGAAATAATGATGAGAAGGAAAGGAAAATGGATGCTATGATGTAGATAGGATGGCAACAAGAGACTGAATTGAGGCTGTGATAAAGACATAGCCATTAAAATAAGTAAGAAAGATGACTGAGAAGATCTTAGACCTATTTAATTTAAATTCCATTGAGTAGACCAGAAAGGCACTAGAAGACAGAAGAATAGAAAAGGAAATATGTGATTAGACAGAGAATAGTTAATACACATTTGGTTAAAAAAGTTCAGCAAATTTAGAGAGAGAAAAACTTCATAGATACTTTGCTATTTGAGAGATGTAACACAACTTTCTGACTCCTCTGTCTTCTCTTTTTCTCTCTCTCTCTCTCTCACACACACAAAACACATACAACAGTACAAGAAAAATCCATAAAATATTTTCATTTTATTATATTTTAATATGATGTTAACATTTTACTAAACATTTAAATTGACTTTCATTCTCTTAAATGAAAAGCTATTCTGAGACTAGCCCATTTTAGGTATTTCTGTTTTACTCAAGTTACAAATAGCAGCAAGGACTTAGATTTGAATATTGAGGGATAGAAGACAGTCAAGCATAGCATTCAGATTTCTTACACAAAGTATTACAAAGACTCTAGTATCTTTGGCTGAATAAAGAATGACAGCATTTGAAAAATTTTCCATCTACCTCCCCCAGCTTATACATTAGCTTCCTTGTGTACCATTTTTGTGATGTATATCAGAAAAACTATAGCCATATATTTTTTCTAGTGATTTTCTGTAATGTCATCTCATAGGGATACTACTTTCTTCTTTTATACTCAGTGCTTTATCCAAAATGCTTTCTATTGCACTACTTCAAGTAAGTTTTAGGGTTTCTGTTCAAGAATATAATACTTTCTTTGATTACAGAGCTATTTTCTCATGTCCTCTATTTAAGCTGATTTTTTTTTAAGACACGACCTCCACGTGTCATCTTCTAATCATCTTCCTGGCTTCAATAAATCTTAGTGACACTTTCATCACAGCATTTACATTCTTATATGAAATTTTTAGCTCATTCTTTGAGTGATAAGTACTCAGTGCGTTGGTGTAGAGAATCACTCATTCATTTCCTTTTCTCTTTCAAGAAAATCTACTGAATATCTGCTGTGTACTAGTTATTGTCTTATCACTAAGATTATACAAATTGAACAAGGCTTATTTCCATAAATCAGCATTCTAGTCAGAAAGGAAAAGATAGAAAATGAACATGAAAAGAACAAATGAAGATATATGTGCTACTTAGATAATTAATAGGATCTTGTCACTGTGACAAAAGATACTTACTTTAGATTGTCTGACATTTGAAGATTTAGTGAAATAACAGGCCATAGAAAACCCTAGGAGGACCATGAGGGAGAACATTCTAGAAGGAATGTATAGATTTTTTAAATGACTAAAGCAAGATGTTGAATAATATGATATTACTGAGGCTTAGGGGAATGAGAAGAATATTTAGCACTGGGGACTTTTGTAGGACAAGATCAGGATGTTCAATATTTATTCCAAGGAGGTGGTGTGAGAAGTAGGGATGTAATTTAATCTTTCAAGAAACCTGTTATTGGGATGGACTGTGGTCCACATGGTAAAGGATCTGCCTGGAAAATATGAGGCTTGGAATCCAAAGCCCTTCTATTTCCAAGGAAAAGAAGAAGAGAAAGAAGCCTATCCTTGGGCTTGTGGCAGGATGATTTTAACCTGGACAGAAAGAAAAGCACGAATACACAAGATGTTGTTTTGATAGTCCAGATAGTAGATTATTCATCTGTGAAGGAATGGAGGTGAAGAGTGGGCCCAACATCCATCCTGCAAGCTTGAGAAGACAGAAATTATCAACATAGAAGAAAACCCAAGTATTTCCAAGTGGAGAGAATCTTTCCAAGGTTATTGCCTCTGGTAGATCAAATAATATAAGAATGAAATGTAGAGCTTTGTGAACACCCCACAGGATTAAAGTCATGTTAAATACATTGTCTTAGATTTTTATAAAACAATTACTTTGCTCAGTATTTCCTCCTCATTACTGCATCTTCCTCTTTTTCATGGAAGCACTTTCCCTACGGTAGTTCAATTAATTATTATTTTTCTTTGTTTATCAAGACCAGGTATGAAATGTTCTCAGCATACTGCTGGCAAGCAGTAACATCACTAACCAATGTTTCTTTGCTTTTATTGTTCCTTCATGAAACCTCATGCATTCCTTGCCAGAACTCATTTGTTTTGATGACAGCTGGAGGTGGAAATGGGAGTACCGCTATGTCCCAAATCTGGTTTGCTCCTCAGAACATGAGAGTTTCTATGGGTTCCTCCCATTTTCCTACATTACTTTGATTTATACTCCCAGCTGAATAAATAGAAATGAAGAACAGGGATAAGAATGACATATTATTATGGCTTAGGTGCTCTGTTTATGTTTCATGAGAACCAGTAGAGTTTAGGATCACTTGTTTTAGAGTTAGGAAGAAATGAGATGACACTGCATTTCTAATGCTTGCTTGGAAGCGCTACATTCAGACTGTACACCTTTTAAAAATAAGATTCTCAAATGTAAACTAGTGCAGGGTCAATGAATCCCTCCTCACAGCGCACCTGTGAAAATAAAATGAGATAGTAAATGCTAAATGCTTAGCACAGTGCCTGGCACATAGTAAGTGCTTCGTAAAATGTTAACTGCTACCAATAAAAATGATGACAGCAATTTCAAAACTGGTCTGAGAAAGGTGGGAATACTAGGACTCAGATCAGGAAAGCTTGAAGGACCTGAGGACTGTGAAATAGCATGAGCAAATACAGAGGAGGAGAATCCGTTTTTGACAACAGCAGAGATAACTCAATGAGCATACTTACAAATTCTATTTAATTGCCTTTTCTTTTTCTTTTCAGTGAAACCACGGAAGAGACAGAAACTTCCCTCCATACATTTAAAGGGAGTCTCATGGCATAGCTCATGGAATTAAGGTAGGCCTACAGAATAACCAGCCCACCCTAAGGCCCCATGCCATATTTACAGGTCAGGCTACAGAGCTCAGAATTCTCCCACAATGTAATCTGTATGCAGTTTTAATTCTGCTTTCCTTTCTCCTCCGTTTCCTCTCCACATTGTCTAAGTGCTAATAATAATAATTCAATTTAATAACATCCATCCTCACAGAGTACTCAAGCCCATCCGGGCCTCAAGGACGCCTAACCCTTCCCGAGCTCACCTCTCAGCTTCTTTATCACACTTGAAGCACATCATAAACTACATCTTCCCCAGACCTTGTCATAAAGGGTAAGGCCGACATTGCAGGAATGAAGTCAGAAAAATACAACCTTGAACTGTTTTATCTCCCTCCTCCATGCCCTTCTCCTCCCACTTGTCTTTGACTAGTACTTTTCCTTAGCAGCCAGAAAGATGAGGGTGTGGGGTGGGGGAGCTGGAAACATCTTAAGCTCATTCCCATTGGGGCATCCTGGGTTGGTTCACGTTCTGTTTGGCAATTGAGGCTCAATCTAACATGAATGGTACTCAATATTGATAGCTGCCTCAACAGCTATTAATTTGCTAATAGGAACTGCTTTTTGATAATGCAGGTCAGAGAGAAATTGAAATGTGGAACGTGAAATGCTTCTTTTCTACTGTGACAGTGCTGAGGTCAAAGCACTTTACAGCTATGTTTGCCTGGTATTTACCTTTCTGAAAACTTTAGGCTCTTGAAATACAGGAAAAAAATAAGGCAAAAGGTAAAAATAGTATTTATGGCAAGCCAAACAATTATAATGAAATGGCCTGGAAACACTCATGCACTTGTGATATCCATAATTCTATAGATTCCTTTCTTTCTAGTGTACACAATTATAACAGTCTTGTATGTTTCATCTCCTAGTTCGTGATACGTTTTAAAACTAACAGCTATATTAAATAAAACGAATAGTAGCACAATTCTGTAATTTCTCCACTCTGTAAGAGAATCCCAAGTTTGAGGTCAATCTTATTTATATAATGAAACATTGACTCAAAAACTTATATTAGGCTATTATTGCAGGCTACTCATAGTTATGAATAATATTAATGATTATTAAATATATATCAATGATTTATATTATTAATAATGATCAATATGGCAGATTGTTAATATCAATGTCATAGGATGGACATAGTGGTTATTAAGTATTTATTTACATTATTTGAATCCTATTTTCATACCACATTATTTTAGAGCAAGCTAAGACTCAGGCTGTATCATGTACGTAAAAACAGAGTGGGTTAAAGGCACTGATGGAATGTGACTTTTGCATTTTGTTTGTTTGCTTCTTTGTTTTTGTGTCAGTCCTGGGACTTAAAAAACTCAGGCCATCAGGAAGTTTCTGAACTTTTCTGCTCAGGGATTTCCCTCTGTCGTTTGACTAATAGCTTCAATTCTGTTTTTTGGGTGGTTAACTGGAGATAAGAGTCTCAAGGTCTCTCTCACCTGGACTGGCTTCAAACTGTGATCCTCATATTTCAGACACTTGAGGATGTATGATTATAGGAGTGAGCCACCAGCACCTGGCTTTGTATATGTAACTCTGTATCCTATATTCTTAAAGGGAAGGAAAAAAGGTAATGTTCTACATAGAATTGCTGAGGTAAACAAGATGTGGTATTTATATACAATGCAATTCTATGGTACTGTCAGAAAGAATGACATTGCCCCATTAGTTATCAAATGGAAAGACTTAGAAAAAATCATATTAAGTGAAGTAAGCCAGTTTCAAAGGAACATAGACTCAATGGTTTCCCTCATTTTTCATAATCAGTAGAAACCTTGGGCTCTCATAACAGAGATTAACAATAGAACAAAACCTTGATACATAAGGCCATATAGAATGACACTAAATGAAAGGACCTCTAGGATATAGAAACAAAAGCCATATAATGAGTGATTGTTGTTTTTAATGTACTATGTCATCTCTCAACTGTTTTGCTGTCCCTTGGTTATCACATATTGTTACAGTATCTCACCTGGTATCTGATATATTGTTTAACTATATGCGTATTTGGTTATTTGAAGTCTGATAGGGAAGGGAGGAATACAAGATGAGGGGCAGGGGTGGGAGGAGGAAAATGGGGGCCAAGTTATGAGAAAGGGTAACGCACCTTCTATCTGGTGAATATAATGTAACCCTTCTATTAATTACAATAAAAATAAATGAAAAAAGAATTGCTGAGGTAAAGAGTTAACAAAGACAAACTAGAAGTTTTAGTTTTGCACAAATATATAAAGAAGGAGCAGATGTGAAATTATAATTAGTTATATCTTAGTAAAGACTAACTGACAGTTGTATAAACTGGAGAAAAATGCTATTGGAAGTGTCAAAACCATCAGTGAACGTCTCAAGCATTTTTCACTGATTCTATTCATTCTTGCCACTTTCGTTTCTTTCCAAGACCAATCTGTAATCCTAGATTGCAGAAGGGCATCACGATGTTTTGGCACCTTTCCTTAGCAATGTGCAAGGCACGCTGTCCACTCCCACACTTCCCACTCTAGGAACACTAGTGGATTCACAAAGAAGAACTACATTGCAACTTTGATCCACTAGGTATTAAAGTGCAGAAAAGGTGGTGATACCTCTGGCATTTTCACATTTTCTTCTTTTATCAATCCTAGTCATTCTTGAGAATTTTCTATCCTTATGTCTTCTACTGACAATGTATCTGAAGAATTCAGCTGAAGTAGCTGTCTCTGTTACAAAGGAGCTGATTATAATTTACATTTTAGTGAAGGAATCAAATGCATCCATATATATAGAGAGAGAGTTCTGTTGTACTTTGGGATGAGGTTCAAATCTGGTCATTCTCTTTAAGGCCTTCCCTTTCTTCTAGATGTTGGAATGTGAGCACCTCGCAATTGAAATGAAATCTCCCATTCCTTTACTTTACCTAAAGAAAATCACCTTTATCAAGGTCAAAGCATATCCAAGGAGCAACCTAAAAAAATTATATGTCCATGTAGGGCTATGGAGAATGGGCATCTTGTTTCAATAATGGTAATTCCAGAAGCCCGTTTTTTTTCATAGAAGGGTTACATTTTATTAGCCAGATAGAAGGTGCATTAATTCACATACATTGATACCCTTTCTCATGTCTTGGTCTCCATTTCCCTCCCCCCACCTCCACCCCTCATCTTGTTTTCCCCCCTTCCCTATCCAATTTTAAATAACCAAATACAATAGAGATACTGTAACAATATGAGATAACCAAGGGACAGCAAAAGAAATGAGAGATAACATAGTACATTAAGGACAACAATCACTCATTATATGGCTTTTGTTTCTATATCCTAGAGGTCCTTTCATTTAGGGTCATACTATATGGCCTTACATATCTAGGTTTTGCTCTATTGCAAATCTCTGCTAGGAGAGCCTGAGGTTTCTACTGATTATGACAAATGAGGGAAACCGTTGAGCCTATGTTCCTTTGAAACTGGCTTACTTCACTTAATGTGATTTTTTCTAAGTCTTTCCATTTCCTCACAAATGGGGCAATGTCTTTCTTTCTCAAAGCAGCACAGAATTCCATTGTGTATAAATACGACATTTTGTTGATCCACTCATCAACTGAGGGCCATCTGGGTTGGTTCCATATCGTTGCTATGGTAAATAGTGCTGCAATGAACATCATTGTGCTGGTGGATTTAGTATGTCCTTATTTCTGGACAATTGGATAAATGCCAAGTAGTGGAATTGCTGGGTCATAGGGGAGCTCTATGTTTAGTCTTTTGAGGAACTGCCATACTGCTTTCCACAGTGGTTGAACAAGTTTGCACTCCCACTGACAGTATAGTAGTGATCCCTCCATGTAGAAGCCCGTTTTATATAAAGAATATTCACAGAATTGTCTTAATATCTTTCTTGTGTTGGCATGATATTTGATCATCCCATACCCAATTCCACATCTTCTAATTTTCTCAAGTTGGTCTTTTTGGAATACTGAAATGGAGACATATTTAATGTGAGTTTTCTTTTCTTGCCCGGTGACCCTTATTTGACATTTATACCTAAGCCGTACAACAATTTTAAATTAACAACATGGAATTTTACCACGAACACAACTGCATTAGTTTACTGTAAAACATGACTGGGATTGGGGCTTTCTCATGTGGCCATATTCCATGCTACCCTGGATGATGCCTGAGAGGTAACAAAATTGCCTGTTGAAATGGCAACAGGGAACCAGATTGTTGATGATGCTCTATGAGAATTGGTGATGATCTACCAAAATGCATCAGTAATTCCAACAATGGTTGGAATCGTTCCAACAGTGATTCCAATCTTTGTTCCTAGGTATAGATGTAGAGTGGGCTCTATTTCTTGTGTATTTCAGTGATTCAGAAACTATTTGCTTCTCATCCCCAATCTGTTGGGTTCTGTAAAATGAAAGTAATGGTTCCCAGAAAGAGACAGTATCTAACAGGGAAGAAACATGTTCCCCTACTAAACACTACTGTTTCCATGAATCATCCAGCTTCATTGTTCCCACCAATATATACACAAGGGGGCAGAAGTATTTGTGTCTTGTCCTCAGGATGAGGTAGAAGACTGTTACACAAGGCAGGCAGAAAAGAATGTTTATATGAGGTCATTCACTTGGATTTTTCTTGGTATTAAATATCTAATTTTAATGAGTGTCAGTTGCAGTTTTCACTTATTTCATTGAACTATATAAGAAAGCCTTACCAGAGAGCCCTGGAGGAGCTTATTTCAGAAAGTGTATCCAGTCTAGCAAAGAATTAAATAAGGTAAAATGTAGTTGTCTGTTGTTCAGATCTTCCTCATCTCTTAAGACAAACTCATTCCCTTGCCTGCTGGGAATGTTGGCCATATAGCAGTGGTCACCTAAGTATTGTCCTAGTATTTCACTTGGTGAAGTGAGTCATCTCACTTCTTGTTGTTCTCTAGCTTCTTGGAGATAGGCCATATCCATTGCCTGACCAGTGGATGTTCTCTACAATTGTCTCTATAATTATTTCTTGGTTGCAAAAACCTATGTCTCAGAATTTGTTTCCAGAGCATCTCTGCACAACGTAAAGATGCTTTGTTGCCTGTGCAGAACAATGCAAATTATACAAAGCAAAAGGAAAGAGAGCACAAAAAAGCAGCACTTCAGTCTTGCAAATAAATGTTTTAATAGAAGAAGAGTTTTCAGGAGACAGTTTCACAAAAGCATGTAATTTCATTTGGCTATCTAATTACACCTTACTAAGTATGATCTAAGCATCAGGTGAGCAGATACTGTTAGAAATACAGATTTCTAAATCTATTCCATGCCTCTTACCTCAGTTTGCAAAACCCCAGATTGGTTTTGTACATATATAAGTTTAAGATTGTTGAGCAACAATCTTTTTAATTTTAAATTGAACATTTCCATAATCAAACATATTGATTTTTTCTAATATTCCTAAGATGCATTTTAAAATACAATTGTTAGTGTTAGTGTATACCTACTGTTTTTATGTGATTGTATGTCATATAAGATATGTAATATTATATGTAATATTATATTATTATAACAACAGAGTAAACAATTGTAATAACATAGAAGTAAAGAACATCCAAAGTTATAGAAGGTGAAATGAGCAAACTCAAACCATTCATCCTTCTACTTAGAAGATGGAGATGCATGGAATTTCGGTTCAAAGCCAGCCTAAACATAAAAGTTTATGAGAGTTCAACTGACTAGATAACTCGGTGAAGAAATATGTACGTGTTATTCCAGTAATACAGGGCATACAATGACTCTGGGCAGTAACATGCACTTGTCATTCCAAGAAACACAGGGAAACATTAGTAGGATGTTATCAAAGCCCAATCTATCCAAGGCATAAAGGAACTCTCTACCATAACATTAGCTAAGGCAAAAGGAGGATGGAAGCATGACTCACCTACTAAAGATCCTGCTCTGTAAGTTTGAGGCCCAAAGTCCAATTCCCAGAACTATGCATACACATAAAAATAAGGAAAAGAAGTGAATTTTTAAAAAAGTAAAGTAATTGCAGTGTTATATCACCATATATTAAAACACAGGACTTCATAGGTTTTGTTACTTGAAGTAAAAAAACTCTCAATAGTTTTCTTACCTTTCAAAATGGTTCAAATGTATTGCCAGATCCCTACTCCTCAGATATATAGATATAGATATAGATATAGATATAGATAGATAGATAGATAGATAGATAGATAGACAGACAAACGGATATAGATAGATAGATATAGATATAGATATAGATATAGATCTCACATTAAGCAATGTTGTATCTTGGAAGAAGGATTAATGGGAATTTCCAGATCAAGGAAAGTCAGGGATCATTTTCTCAGTGTCATGGGAAGAAAAAGAGAATCAGAATTGTTTGAGTTGTCATAGAGTGGTACCATCCACTAAAAATGTCATCATATCAAGAGCCTTGCAGATTAAGACATAAAGGAAACTTCTCTCTTATTCCTCATTCAGTATGATTCTAGTCCAAGATGTTCACAAAACTTCACCATTTCTTATATGGTATGCTCTCTATTTGCAGATATCTGATTGAATTTTCACCAGCTGTTTAGCAGGTCATCTCATTTGTCATGTAGATGAAGGTAATGAGAATTTACCAGCCCCTAGTTCACATTCACAGCTGATCTGTCACCATGCATTTCTATAAATATTACTCTTATGTACTCACAATGCATTTCAAATTAACAGGAGCTTTTATACATGAATTCATGCATGACATATATGTGTGTGTACTACAGACATATAGACACACATGCATGCAGACACATATGTGCATGTACTTGCAAGTGCACATGGTCACATATACTCAGTTGTATGTTCATAGCTTCCTTCTTCTTTCCTTCAGTATGCCAAACTAGATGAGTCAATATAATGAGGTTGTGAGGGCTGGAATTGACATCTTCAGAGATAATTGCATTAATACTGAAGCTCTGGAGGTTGGTATGGAATTTGTTCAGGACCCCTGGTGTGGGAGCTGAGCTCCATTGTTCCACAAAGAAGAAAGCACCCTATAATTTCCCCGAAAGCAGAAGGGCAGCAAAATGATATTGTTTAGAAACTGCTCAAAGTAATAGCCACTGGTGTCAGCTGCCTTGTCAGCCTTTCTGTCAGCAATGGCATGTTGTAGGGAATGGGGGTGGAGGGGAGGCTCTCTGAAAACTCAAGACAATTAAAACATTTGAGTTATGCAGGAAAGGGGGTCTCAAGAAGGAAAGCAAGAGGCTTTGTTTTCTAACAATGGAAGTGATTTAGGAAGTAATACAGGCAGTACTCAAGATGGTTTAGCATGCTGTAATGGGAAGAGTGCATGGTTTATGAATATATGAGCTGGATGGCTCAGTCAACAGACATGGCCTCAAACTAGCTATTCATTCTGAACTCTATTAGGGATCTGCAGAGAGAAAAGGTCCTTGAGCTCTTCAGCTCAAGGCTACCTCCCTACCCTTGAGCTAAGCCCCATTTCCCATTTTCTAGAGGTTAAATGGAGTTAAGTGTCTCAGGTCCTTTTGTACACGGGCTGGCTTTGATCTTTGATCCTCAGAGCATGGCCTGCTGAGTAGCTAGGATTACAGGCATGAGCCACCATAGCGACTGGCCTGGGTCTTCTGATTCTGATGACAGAAATGCACCCATGTGCCCAAGAATTCAGATACCATTGCAACAATGAGACTGGAAGTATTCTCAAGATTGAGGGTCATTGAAGGATACACCTGTTCTGGCACTAAAATCTGTATCTGTGGTGATGTTTCCTTCCTTGCAGTAGATATGAAAATGTGAATTCCCAAGTCTCTACATGTAACAATTCTTTTGCTAAAAACGATAATACTGAGAGAGAGAGAGAGAGAGAGAGAGAGAGAGAGAGAGAGAGAGAGAGAGAGAGAGAGAGAGAGAGAGAGATAACTTGATGATATTGACCTGAATCAAGGTAACTATGGGCTCTGTGAAAAAGCTGAAATATAAGTACCATCATTGTAGAGCAAAACCACTGAAATGCCCATAAAAACCTAATTTCCAGTGAAGAGTCCAAAGTGTCAATGTACCTCAAAACTATATGTCTTGTTAGGGAATGATAGTTTAGCAATAACAAGAAATATCCAATATTTCAGCAATTCCAGCCTTATTCAAAAGCTCATCACATATGCTTTCACAAACTCTCTCTTTTCTTTTTTATATTCTTCAGACTACTTTTTCTGCACCTAGAGCAGCAACTCAAACTTAAAAATCATATTCAAATCAGGAAGCATCTGAAAAGTTGCCAACTGTAACATTGTGAAGGGGAAATTCACACATTGTGTTGGAATCTTTCTCTTTTCTAATAAGTCCCTCCTTATTGTCTTTAAGAAATCTTAAAATATCATCTTAACTGAGCATACAAGTTAAAATTTGTATTTTTAAGTAGTTGTGTAAAGGGGTTCCAATTCAAGTTAAATTATGAGTACAATACATCTTTATCAATATTATTTCTCCCATCTATCTCTTCATCTTTTTTCTAAATAATTTCTTTAATGTAATAATTTAGTGAGTATGACAGCCAAACCAATTAATATCAGGTAGCTCAGAATAAACTCATTTTTCATATTTCATATAAAATGAGTTATATACTTAGACAAATATTTAGGTTTTTGTTTTAGTATTAGTCTGGTGTTAGTATGCTAAAGATGTTAAAATAGAGTAATATAACTTAATTTATTCAAAAGTTATGAAACCAAATATACAGAAGCAAAGTAGATCCAGAGGTACAAGGAAAAAAATAAATCATAAGTCTGGAAATGAAAATGTAAGCAATGACATTTAAAATGCTAATGATATGATAGACACTAGATGGAGTAGGAAAAAAAAGTTAATGATTTGGAAAATAAAACTGAGAACAGCATTTGGCATCCAAGGTAAACTGAAAATGTCCTGTCAAATTTTAGCAAACAGTAGTTATGAACATCCGAATATAAATTAACAAATACTATTTTATGGATCCTAAAAAATAGAAAATAATAGAGAGTGGATAAAAAAAGTAACTCTCATAGAGAAACAAAATAACCATTTTTTCTCCTGAATTTCAGAGTAATCAGTTTGAAAGTTAACTCAGGAAACCATTATAAAAATAGATAAGAAAATTATATGGTATTCTTTTTATGATTCAAGTACCAACTATCCAAAGCAAAATCAATTGATTAGTCATAAAGAAATAGTAAAAGACTGTCACTTTCTCAGTAAATGCATTACAAAATAAAGCCATATATACTGAAAGTTTTTTGTTTTTTTTGGTTTTTTTTTGCCAGTTCTGGGCTTGAGCTCAGGGCCTGAGCACTGTCCCTGGACTTTCTCAAGGCTAGAGCATTAACACTTGAGCCTCAACACCACTTCCGGCTTTTTTCTATGTATGTGGTACTGAGGAATTGAACCGGGTCTTCATGCATGCTAGGCAAGCACTTTAACCACTAGGCCAAACTCCCAGCCCCTATACTGAAAGTTTTATGGCAAGATAAAGCCACATACTTTTCCTATGCAACTACATTATTACATTAGAATGAAACCAAAAGTCTTAGATGTGGTATATTCATATACTGACATAATAGATTAAAACCTCTTTCTCCAATTACTTAAGATGATATAAATTAATAGTCAAAGAGACCTTTCCATTAATATATATCTGCCAAAATAATTCTTCAAAGCTATACTTAAGTCAGAGGAAAAGCAAGCAGGACTGAACACATGATATAATATAGCGTGTTTGCTACTTCATACACCATGAAATAATACTAATTTTGTATTTACAAATATATATGCCACCACAGACTTAGAAAGTAATATGTTCAGTGGACAAAACCATCATAACCAAGAAGATGCTCATATCACTGTTTTATCGTTTTGTTGGAAAACTTTCATTTTTAAGTGCACATGCAGTTGGATAATCTACTTTCTCAGCAGTATTTCTTAAACAATGCTGTCTTGCATGTTTTAGGCTCTTTGGTCAAAAATATCATCAACCTTTACCCAGCAAGATATAAAAAAGGCAAATACACAACCTCAAAAATGAGGTTCATCTTGCAATCAAAAGTAGCCAGAAACAAATTCATGTAAGTGCCATGTTTTCATTTGGATGAAGAAAAGCTCCATGATTTCTGCAATTGAGTCATAAAAGTATTAACAAAACCCAGTATTGAACAGAATGAAAACTTCTTGACCTATGTCAGGAATAAAAGGTAAATCAATCTAATCAAAGATTCTCCCCCAAAGTCTCATGAGCCATTCTATAACAATAGCAAGGGGCATTTATCAAAACTCTTGGGTCCCTAGAAAACAATGATATCTGAGGCCCTCTAAATGATTATTCCAAAACATGCTCTATGAGGATAAACACAAAATGCTGTTTGAATGTTCAATGACATGATTTTTAAGGAATAAGTTTAAGTGTTTGTGATTTTCATAAATGAGTCCCCCAGGGCAAGGATCCTATCTAAATCTTCTTTGAGTCCCCACAATATGAGTGGAGTAGAGGCAACTCTTATAGAAATTATGCTGGTCATGTAACCACTCCAGTATTCTCTCATGATAAACTTGTGGCTACCATATGCAGGGCATGATTCTACTACATTATGTATAATATTTCATCCCTAATGCTTATTCTTTCATATTGTCATTTACAGTTTGCTACTTGCAAATGAGAAATTTTAGGTATAGAAATATTAAGATTACACAGCAGGTATTTAAATCATTTTTTCATGACTATAAAAAACCCCTGTTCTGTGAGTTTCAAAATGAACTCTGTTGAGAAGCAACCTAAACTGAGTAGTCCTTACTGTTTTCTCTAACTTTGCTTTCCTGTTCTCAGTGCTTTCATAATTCTTTCCTTAATGTTCATGCTGGAATACTCTTGAGCACAGAGTGTTCTTGGAAGCAATAGCCAGACAGTAGAGGTTGCCATTTCCTTCACAATAGCAACCAACCACAGATAGCATCTCTGTCCTCTGCTACCATCATTTGTCATTTGATAAGAAGTTGCCTAGGATATAGATAATCATCAATGGAAAGAGAGAAGATGAATCCCATTCTGAATCACCACTTGTGAAGTCTTCAGACAGAACTATCCATCCTCAGAAAACAGACATTCCTGGTTCAAATCTTGAGAGGTTCTCCCTCCTCACCCCCACCTTATTTGGGGGATATATAGGTGAATGAAATACCTCTCTTAACCTTGTTTTATTCATTCATAAATGAAAATAACTGTATTTGCACAAATTACTCTACATATACTTTATAGGAGAGTGGCTAGCTTCCTGTGTTTCCTAAATGGTGGCCATTGCCTTCTAAACATATGTAAAGTATCTCACTCAAAGCCTAGCATCTCATCACAAGGACATACATTGGTCGACTTTACTTATCCTCACTCTCCCTCAGTTCATGTGGGAAGTGTGGCAAAATAAAACTCATCATATCATAACCTTTCCTCAAAGTAAGTCACAGTTGTCCCTGGTCAGGCTTGGCTCACACTGTGGCATATATATATATATATATATATATATATATATATATATATATATGCCAGTTAACCAGACTTAAGTGTTAGGCCTTAGCTCAAGTTAGCTTTGGGAATACTGGTCTACCTTCCACCAGAGGCTGCCTCATATTTTTAGATGTTCCATACAGAAACCTATTTCCTTTTGCAACACTTGTTAAGCTGCTCTTTTTAAGTTTTATTTAAATTCTGGAAAAAATTTAGGCAGATATTCAGGAAAATTACAATCATTGTCAGACATGAATCTGGCCATGAAGTAAGCAACTCTTTGTCCTGGGAATCACACTATCTTAAGCATCCTGGAATCAGCAGCACACACTTTAACATCTCAGGATAAATGTCTGTTAGATAATCTTATTTTCTAGTAACATGAAAGTATTACTATCTTCCTTTTTTCTACTGTTACATATTTCTTCAAATATTTAAAATGTTTCCTTGACATTTGTGTCTGTAAAGTAATTTGCTAATTTTTTTAAATCCCCTTATTTAGCCTTTTTGGAGATTTGTTTTGACATCTTTCTGAGTAATTGTGGTACAGTGATTGTTACATGTTTAGTGGAGATCAGTTTATACCCTCTGTTGGTGATAAAGTTTCTGGCTCTGTGTCTTGTATGTATTGCTACTTGTAAAACAAGCATATTAAGTCTAGCCTATATGTAACTATTGTCTCCTAGGTTTTCTGGACCCACACACTAAGGATGAATCATGCATGAACTTGTTAATGCTGATTATTTCATTCTTTCAAAGCCTGGAGCCATCAATGCTCTATATCTAGAAGTTCCTCATCAGCCACTTTGTAGCTACTCTACCTACTGGAATGCTTTAGCTCTGAGCTGCAGAGTATCCTGGGCTCTTCCTGTTGTCAGACTCACACTGGTTTGGCAGCTTCCCTGAATACCTAAAGCTTTAGTGAGTTAATATGGGCAGCCCCAGATCTCAGACCATGTCTGACTCTCAGATCTCCATTTTTCCATAGTATTTCTCAAGCTCTACCTATCACAAACCAAAGGCTTACAGGTACTCATTTTTTTAGCCTTAAGCAGCCATAATATACCATCACTGAGGTGTCTATTGGCTGATGTTCAGAATTTCTCGGAATTCTATTTTGAAAAATTAGACTTTATGTTGAGTCCTTCAGTTTTCTAAGACTTCTAGAGAAAAATATTGCAATGATATAAATGTATTCTTTCATTGTTCTGGAGTTCAGAAGCCTGGAATCTCAGGAGATCTTCCTTGCCTCTTTCAACTTCTGGTGGTTTTCGGTGATCCTTCACTCCTGGATGCATCCCTCCAATTTCCATCTGTAGCGTATATCTTGCTACCTCCTATTCATGTGTATTCTCTTTTCTGAAACTTCCTGGGATTGTTGATATTAGATCTGAAATGGAGATAATCACTTCACAATCCTCAAATTATGTATAGTATAGCTACAAATGCCCTTCTGTTCTTTCTCCCTCCCCTTCCTCCTCTTCTTCTTCCTCCTCCTCTTCCTCCTTCCCTTTTCTCCTACCTTCCACTTCATTCCTCCCTTATGCCCTCTTCTTTTCTCCTTCTCCTCCCTCCCCAACCCCCCATCACCCCCAAAAAATCAATGTCTCTGAAACTCAGCACGTGGCTCAATGGGAAAGCATTTACTGTCATGGACTGGTCTTGTGTTTCATCTCTAGAACTGTGGGTTGTTTGATCATATTCATAGATTCTAGTATTTTTGGAAGAAGACTTATTATTCTGTCACCAATCCACTCATCTACACTATGGAAAAGGAGATGCATATGGAGAAGAAATGCACATTAGTGCTTCAGGTTTGTAGAACTGCATAATTACCTAAAGGTAAAGGGCTAGATATAGTGCAAAGGTCAAAATAAACAAACTTTTATGGTTCTGAAAAATTGGCCTTCAGTGGTGGAAGAATCAAGTTGTTGATTAACCTCTCTGATGATTACTTTTTTCTCCTAACGGTACTTTACTGAAGTCTTTGCTTTTCTGGCTTGGGATCATCCATCCTCGTTTGTCTACTCACTAATCACCTGAAATTATTTCTTTCCAATTTCTTACCGACTCCTGGTATTTATGTTCAATTTTCATATCCCTTGCCCACTGTCATCATTGCTCCAGGCAGGGTGTATGAAGTTCTTTTAATAATCTTTCTCTGTAGGTCATATCCTCTAATCCTTTTATCATTTTTGGATCCCCTCCAATTTATCAATGTCTCCTTCTAAAACAAGCAGCCAAAATGCTACAAGAAGTGTTGTGCACCTTCTTTTTAAGCAGAGAGATAACGGATATTCATAAAGAAGTCAGGGGATTTTCAGAAACACATTCTGGAATTAAATCACATGTATTAAGTCAGCCTTTTCAGCCTTGCCCAGTGCTTTATGCACTCCGTCTCTGCTTCAACAACCGCATTAATTTCTTCCAACTATCAAGGGAAATGGATAAATCAGACAGTTTTGGGTGCATTAGTTATGCCTAAAAATAATAGCAGCTGCCATTTATCCCATACGCACCCTGTGCCAGTGTATGTGTTTCTTCTGTGCTTGTTAACTCATTTCATCCTGTGCTCTGCTATTACAAAGACAAGAAAACATGTGCTGTAAGAACCTTGTTGAAGTCTACAATCTGAAGTTTTTATGCCACAGTTCACCCCCAGGTTAGGCTGTGGCATTGTTGGGCCATAGTACTGTACCTCTGTCATACACTAGGCTGGGTTTTCAATTCTTAATGGAATATTAAGAATATCATTTCATTTAAAGACTAGTTCACTAAATACTCAGTCTGCTGGCTGCATTGAGCTTTTTTATTTTCTCCAAAATGATTTGCTTGTCTAGACTTGGCCTTTGAATCAAGAGTAACCTTTCTAAAGGGTCATTACCTTAAAAGGTCATTTAATCTGTGCCCATGCCCTCAGGGTGCCATTCAAGGAGGCAATTCCTCAGTGTCAAGGAGGAGTTTTTTTCTATAACTTTAATTCTGTTTCTCTGGAAGATTTTTGTTTTACACAAGAATGCTGCAGATTTGTTTACAATAGATTTCAATCCAGTGAACACATGTAACCCAATCAACTGTTCTACACAGCTCTTGTAAAGGTTTTGCAAGTATTACAAAGGAAACATGGGAAAATATCATCTCTCATAAAAAGTCCAATTGGGGGGTGGTGGTGGCAACTTAGGCTCAGGAAAACATAGGAAGGAAATAATATTTCGTATATATTTGTACAATACTCTAATACA
Source organism: Megascapheus bottae (assembly GCF_031878675.1). NCBI lineage: Eukaryota > Metazoa > Chordata > Mammalia > Rodentia > Geomyidae > Megascapheus > Megascapheus bottae. Next base: position 25,703,793 of record NC_143527.1, read on the forward strand.
ATAATAATTGTTTGGTCATAGAAAGTTCAAAAACCCCTTTGAATCCACTATCAGGAAGACTGAAAATTTGTATTTAAAAATTTCTTCCTCTGGGAGTTTGGCCTAGTGGTTAAAGTGCTTGCCTAGCATGCACGAAGACCCAGGTTCGATTCCTTGGCACCACATATATGGAAAAAGCTGGAAGTGGTGCTGAGGCTCAAGTGGTAGAGTTCTGGCCTTGAGAAAGTCCAAGGACAGTGCTCAGGCCCTGAGCTCAAGCCCAGGACTGGCAAAAAAAAAATTTCTTCCATGTCAATTAGATTCTCAAAGAATCCAATTCAGAGACTGAATCTGATAGGTAAATAATAAGAACTTCTCAAAATTATTATCAGTCAGAGTTTTGTGACCATAGATTCCCTCTTTGAGTAAAAGAGGGACACTAATTTTAATATTAGAAAAAATATCATCTGGTTTTTAGTATTTGTGGTTGGCAATATAATCTTCCACTATTTCCTTTGATTTTTCAATGAACCAAAATACTATCATAAGGCAATAGCCTACAATAAAGCTATACTCAACATAATTAGTCAGCTCCCACCATAAATCACGGAGCGATTGAGTGGGCAACTGAACTGGAGACCAGGCTTCTGAACAATTATCAGATATTTCTTTCTATAATGGGGGAGGTTACCCTGTATTTTTGTTGTTGTTGATCATGGAGCTTGAATTCTGGGCCTAGGTGCTGTCCCTGAGCTCTTCTTCATCTTAAGGCTACTGCCCTATCCCTTGAGCCACAGTGCCACTTCTGGTTTTCTAGTGGTTAATTAGAGATAAGAGTCATAGACTTTAGTGCCTGGGCTGGCTTTGAACCACAATCCTCAGATCTCAGACTCCAGAGTAGCTAGGATTATAGGCATGAGCCATCATGCCTGGTATGGCTACCCTCTTGAAGAAGGGAAGCAATCCTATGTGGAGAGATAATTATATTAATAAGAAAAGAATCCTCTTTGGGAGGAGAAAATGACAATTACTATATTGGCCACCAATCCTACTTTACAGCACATGGTCTTTATTTTGTTTCTTGTTCTCTCCAGGATTTGATGCTCTGAAATCCCATCACATTGACTCAACATTGGTTCTGCAATGTATTTGAAGGGCTACAACCAAGTACCTCAATCTCTCTGCATCAGGATGTTGTCACCTATAAAATGGGCTATTATAAGGCTTGGATGTTTGAGCATATCTAAAGAGCAGGAGTCTTTATACAATGCACTAAATAATTCATTATTCCTATTTCATCAATATAATGATTTAAATGTTCTATTAATTATTATTCTTAAACATTGACTATTGAGAATCCCCATGACTGAGCCAAACAAAATGGGTAGTGTAGAAGCCAGAAGAATTTCTGGTAATAGTTATCATTACCTTATTTTAGAAAAGAACCAAAACAAAAACAAATGTGATCATCTTAGTATTTGCCGTACAAAGTGTGTGCCAAACACTGTGTTAAATGTCCAGTGCACATTACCTTCTTTAATTCTCAGCACAGCCTTCTGACCTCTGAACACTTTGACAGATAAGGAAACTAAAGCTTCAGGAAGCTAAATAAATTGTCCATAGTCTCAGAGCTGGGAAGTAGGGCAGCTGGGATTAGTTCACAGGTCATCTCTCTCCAGACACTCAGGGCTCAACCACTACCTTCTTGCAGCTTCTGCATGTGCAGAACCAGCAAAATTTCAAATGGATAAAGCTTATCCTTCATACTTACTACTTCTTTCTCTGATTCCCTGTCATTATCTCCTCTGCTTTTCATTCTCCCCCACATACCCTCCTCCGCTCTGAACCACTAGCAACCTTTCACACTGTCTTCTAGCTGCACAGATTCTAGTATATCAGCCTCCGCCTCACACTGGTTCTCACTAGGACTGATCCACATGCCAAAAATTACTTCCCCCTTCACAATGAAATTGCCATTTTCTGTTCCCAATTGGGTAATGAATTCAGACAAATCTGACTGTGTAATTCACAGTAAAGAATGTTCCACAGTAACAATGATAATCTTTACATTTCTTGGGGGGGGGGATTATTTATTTATTTTTTATTTAGTGTTGGTTAACTGACCTACATCTTTACGAAGTGAAGTGTCAGACTTTGAAAAGGTGAAATAGGAGATTTGGTCTGCACCTGGGAGATATTGCAAGGTGAAAGACCCCTGCGTAGCCCTTAAGAGAACCTGAGAGTGCAGTTTTGAAAGGGAAGCCACAGTCATATGCCAAGAATTCACATGTTCGAAAGTAAAAAGCAAATATGCCCAAGTAAGATGGACATTTGGGAGGACAAAAGCATTCTTTCATCATTTCATTTCAGAAGCCACAATGGGATGGCAGGTGGGACAAGGCATGTCCTTTCTCCATAGCAGCCTGTCCTGCCCCCTCCCTTTTCTTTATATTAAATCCAAGAAAGAGGCATTGTCCCTGGTTTGACAGTAAACCGCCTGTGTGCATCATGGGCACCATCTCTTCCTAAAGCCCATGCCAAGGTGTTCTATAGCATGATATTTACAGACTAAAGAAGGATGACATTTTCAGGATAAAGACAGCCAGCCCCGTGGTAGGATCAGCTGTTGGGAAATTCACTTCAGTTAGAAATGCCTGTTTTTCCAGTTGTCCCATCACCTGTGTTTCTGCATAAAAGCTTTTCCCTTTGGGGAGAAATCTACAAATTCATTTTAAAGTGCTCTGTATCACACACACATACACACACACACACACACACACACACACACACACACACGCACACACTCTTAAGCCTGAAGGGAGGTAAGGCTCTTCTATTAAACACAACAGCAGGCAGATTAGGAGAGGAGGCAGATATTAGCCTCTCTGTCTCTCTGCATACTGGTCTGCCTGACTGTCCCCAGAAGTGTCATTGAGAGTTTCTGTTTTTTAATTTTAATGTATAGAGGGGTTACAGCTATATTTGCCAGATAGAAGGCACATTACTTCTCACACATTGATACCCCTTCTCATGTTTTTGTCCCCATTTCTTTCCCCCTACCCTCTACCCTCATTTTCCCCCTCCTATTTCAAATAAACATATATATATATATATATATATCATGTAACAAAGTCAGATACTGTAACAATATGAGATTAACCAAAGGGCAACACAAGAGAAGAGAAAAAATTCATAGTACATTAAGAATAACAGTCACTCATAATTACGCTCTTGTTTCCCTGTCTTGGATGTCCATTAATTTGGCCTCATCCTATATGGCCTTATGTATCTGGGCTTGAGCTATTGTAATCCTCTGCTAGGAGAGTCCCAGGTTTGTACTAATTATTACAAATGAAGGAAACCATTGAGCCTATGTTCCTTTGGGTCTGGCTTACTTCACTTAATCTGATTTTTGAAGTCTTTCCATTTCCTTACAAATGTCCTTCTTTCTGATGGCAACATAGAATTTCATTGTGTAAAAATACCATATCTTCGTGATCCAATCATCTACTGAAGGGAGATTTTCTATGTGAAACCAGCCACCCTGAGAAATCAAAGACTATGACCTCAAGAAGCTGATGTTTAAAGTAAATGCTGCAAAAAGTAACTAGGATTTCAACAACTGAGTGGCAATATCAGTAAAAAATGGCAGAATATGCTACTGAATACAAATTGTAACAAGTCATAATGCTAACTTGGAAGTATGTTGTGTGTGTATTCACATTATATATTATCTAAAAATCTGCATTGTATACATATGCATATCTATATATCTGCATATATAAGCATGTATATGTACCAGGCATCTAATGAAATGTCTTAATAACAATATAAATTGTTCCTTTTCTTACCTGAGGATATGAAGATTGGGGAGGACTTTCTCATTTGGCATGTTGTTTCCTTCCTTCCTTCCTTCCTTCCTTCCTTCCCTCCTTCCTTCCTTCCTTACCTCCTTCCTTCCTTCCATCTTTCCAGTGTGTATATAAAGGGAAAAAAGTAGGAGCATAAATAAATTTTCCATGCTTTGGAAATTGTTAAAAATGGTTCATTAATACCTGAAGGTTTGTGATACTATTCTTCCTAATTTTAAATATATACAATTCAGGTTCCTGTAATAATTCAAATAAGAAACACTTATTTAAATACTGTGTAAAATAACATGGAAAATATTAAAGATTGCTCAATACCTGGGGCCAGGAGTTTGGCCTAGTGGTTAAGGTGCTTGCCTAGCATGCATGAGGACCCGGGTTTGATTCCTCGGTACCATATACATAGAAAAAAGCTGGAAGTGGTGCTGAGGCTCAAGTGGTAGAGCTCTAGCCTTGAGAAAGTCCAAGGACAGTGCTCAGGCCCTGAGCTCAAGCCCAGGACTGGCAAACAAAAAAAAAAAAAGATTTTTCAGTACCAAGACAATCCTGACAAAAGCTGGACCAGAGCATAAGTTTTGCCATGCTTGGCATTGGTATTATATATCCTGTATTCTAGTTTCTGAATTTCTCCTAGAAGTGAAAATATAAGGTGTATAGTAATAGCAAAACAATGATGATTTTCACTAATGGTATAGTAAATAATAAGACCCAACCTAATTGCCCAGCTTTAACTCTGCACAGAAATCCCCAGAAGAATATATGGTGTGCCACTAATTCAGAAAAAACCATCTATGAATAGAATACAGACACATGAAGAAGTGCTCCACATCTTTGGCCATAAAAGAAATGCAACTCAAAACAACTTTGAGATTCCACCTCACCCAGTTAGAATGGCCATGATCACGAAATCTAATAACAACAGATGCTGGAGGGGATGTGGCCAAGAGGTATCATTACTACACTGTTGGAGGGTGTGTAAACTCATTCAACCACTACAGAAAGCAATATGGCAATTCCTCAAAAGACTAAACATAGAGCTCCCCTATGACCCAGCAATTCCACTACTGGGCATTTACCCATTGGTCCAGAAACAAGGACATACTAAATCCACTAGCACAATGATGTTCATTGCAACACTATTTACTATAGCAAAAATATGGAATCAACCCAGATGTCCTCAGTAGATGATTGGAACAATAAAATGTGGTACTTATAAACAATGGAATTTTATGCTGCCATCAGAAAAAATGACATTGCCTCATTTGAAAGGCAATGGAAAGACTTGGGAAAAAATTGTATTAAGTGAAGTAAGCCAGACCCAAAGGAGTATAGGATCAATGGTTTTCCTCATTTGTAACAATTTGGAACATATCTACGCCTCTCCTAGCAGACGATTACCAATAGCTCAAAATCTAGGTACATAAGGTCATATAGGATGGGACTAAATGAAAAGATCTCTAGGATGTAGAAACAAAAGCTTTATCTTCTGTGATTATTGTTCTTAATTGCTATGTTATTTCCCTTCTCTTTTTTGCCCTTTGGGTAATCTCATATTGTTACTATATCTGACTTTGTTACCTGGTATATTTTATGTACTTTTATTTGTTTATTTGAAATAGGAAAGGGAAGGGAGAACAAGATGATTGGGAGGGGTGGGTGAGGGAAATGAGGACAAAAAATCATGAGAAGGGGTATCATTGTGTGAGAAGTAATGTACCTACTACCTGGGCAAGTGTAACTGTAACCCCTTTATACAGTACCCCAACAATAAAACAGAATAACCGTTTACAGAGAATAAAAGTTACAATCCACATGACTTATTTTCTGAGTGTTTTGTACCATGATAAATTTTAATCACTTTTGGCTCATTTCCAAAAGTTAATGTTTGTTTTTGTTCTTTAAAATTTTACCTGTATTGTCCACTTCAGACGTGCATGCAGGGGAAAAAAGCTGATCAGAAAACAAAATTAGTAGGTCTAGGAAGAAATCATGAGAATTGCAAATTTAAGAAATCTTTTCAGCCTTACCATTGTTCTCCCTTCTATTTTAGACACATTCTTCTATAGGTACTCAGAGATGACAAGAGATAGTATAATAGCCTGAAAGAACAAGGAGGTAAATTCTTTAAACCTAATACTCCATCAAATGTGTCCTTGGGAAAACATCTATGAACCAATATCTGTCTCCATCACTTCATATGAAACATGAGTTGATAAAATTGCTCTCCACTTGTTTTTAATAAATGATTACCACAGGGATTTGGTCTGATAGGAACTAGTATGGATCTAAAGCACTGTTTTAAGAAATGAAGGGCTGGGAGGGTGGCCCAGTGGTAGAGTGCTTGCCTAGTGTGCACAAAGACTGGAGTTCAATTCCTCAGTACTACATACACAGAAAAAGCAGAAGTGATGCTTCTGTTTAAGTTGTAGACTGATAGCTTTGAGAAAACCTGAGGACAGTGCCCAGACCCTGAATTCAAGACCCAGGACTAGCAGGGAGAGAGAGAGGAGAGAGAGAGAGAGAGAGAGAGAGAGAGAGAGAGAGAGAGAGAGAGAGAGAGAGAGAGAGAGAGAGAGAGAGAGAGAGAGAGAGAGAGAGAGAGAGAGAGAGAGAGAGAGAGAGAGAGAGAGAGAGAGAGAGAGAGAGAGAGAGAGAGAGAGAGAGAGAGAGAGAGAGAGAGAAGGAAGAAGAAGAAGAAGAAGAAGAAGAAGAAGAAGAAGAAGAAGAAGAAGAAGAAGAAGAAGAAGAAGGAGGAGGAGGAGGAGAAGGAGGAGGAGGAGGAGGAGGAGAAGAGAAGAGAAGAGAAGAAGAGAAGAGAGAGAGAGAGAGGAGAGAGAGAGAGAGAGAGAGAGAGAGAGAGAGAGAGAGAGAGAGAGAGAGAGAGAGAGAGAGAGAGAATATGCAGTTCCAATGGCATGGCAAGAATCACAGAATGGAGTTTAATGTCCTGAGCCATAGCAACCTGGCTCTTCTATTCATCCTGCCATATGTTGTAACCTGTTTGGAGTCGTTATAAGGATGAGTGTCTAAGAAGCTGTCAGTGGCAAACGAAATCACCATTAAAATTCAGTCATCAAGTTGTCCTATTGGCAAGCCTGCCAACCTCTTTTCATGCATTCCAACCATTATTCTGGTGTTTTAGAGGTTTATCCATTAGGTCATTAAATGCTTTGAGCTCCGTTTTCCTTCTCAATAAAAACAGTATGACACTGGTGACTAGTGGGCTGTTATATTTATGCCAGCATGAATAATGTAGTAAAAGTAATAACAATCATATAATGGTCATATTTTATATGGTAGTTACTTACCATTGTGTAATTAATGTATTCCATCTTCATTATTTAGTATGGACTTCCTGCCTTGTTTCATGTAGACAGCTGTTTATGTGGGCACCCAGATGCTGATTGTATCATGTTTGCCATGGCTGAAGACAGAAGTATGAAGTTCAGGTAACATATTCTTGATGTTTTCTCTTCTCTTTGAAGTTGTTCCTAGAAAATTGTCCTTTGTACTAGTGTTGGCCACGCATCCTGTAACAATCAATTCCACCAACAATAACTGGCAAACCATGACCAATGTGTGTGTGATAGGCATCTCTCCACATGACTCATGGAGTAGAGGCTTAGATGCCTTTTTTTGTTGTATATTGGTTTGTTTATTTTACAAGAAAGTATTCAGATTGTGAGAGTACCTTATCCTAAGACCCAACAGCCAAAATTAGCAAATATAATTTCTCAGTTAGGTTTCAATCCATATCCATACCCATCGCTCCACTTAGTCATGTAAATACCTGAATAAGAGGTCAGCAAAGAGAATGGGTCTGATGACTAAATAAGACTGAACATCTGTGGCTCATTTTGACACTAGATGACTTCAATTCATTTGCATTTTGTTGTGAGAAATTCACAGACAGTTGATAATAACACTTTTGAAGAGACATGGAATCTCTGAGAAGGTGGCTGCTGGGCAATGCATCTTGGCATTCAGAGGGATTCTCCCAGCATCCTCAGTCTACATCTCTACCGGGAGCTCTGCATCTGCTGGGTGTTCTATCATCCCTGCTGGAGAGTGCTCACCTCTTCTGAAAATGGTAAAGGATGCATTGATGGGTCCCACCCCACCCAATCCTGCCTTTCCTGTCACCTCCCACTCATGTGACTAATTGCATGAGTAGAACTGATGCTGCCAATAGAAAGGGCCTGCTGAGATTACGGTGTAGGAATTAAAAAACAAACAAAAAAAAAAACAGGGGGCAGACTGCTGTAGAATTCCCTTTTCATTTCTGTTTGAGATCAAGCTCTGGCACTGAACATCAAAAAGGATGTAGTTTCCTTGGCAGCAGAAACATATTGCAGTTGCTAATGAGGCCACCACAGTGAATATTCTTTCTGGGGAGATGTGTGGGAACCGGCCAGTTTTATTCTCCTTCAGTGAAACTGTTGCCCAAACTTGTCTATTTAACTCTCCATCTGAGAAATTTGTGTATAATGTCATAGTACCAAAAGGCCTTTACTGCTAAGCATGTATGAGTCGATTGCAGTAAGTAGAAAGAAGACGATGAGACAAGGTCAGGGGAACAATGAGAATCCAGGAAGAACTGCAAAACATTTGTATTGTTGGACTTCACCCATATCAAAGCATCTGCTAGGAGGATGCCCATGCGGACATGACAGGGAGCAAGGGAATGGCCATGTGGCCACAATACAACATGCACAGCATTTGGAATGCCTGCTCTTTCATCCGAATGTCAATTGAATAGGTCACAAAATCTCCAGGCTATGCAGCCAAGAGGAGGCTGAAAACCACAGGCTCCATATAAGTGTGCTTCACTTGTGATAGATTTTGGAGATTAGCACACCTATCTCCCACCAAAACTCCAGTGTCAGAAAAATGTATTACCTCCATTTGCAGAGAGGAAAGAAGGTTTTTAAAGAGCCTTCCAAATGGACAAATACCTATAGCAATAGTAATCTATACAGGGGGACTTGCAAAGAGATTGGGATTAGTAATGATAATGTGGAAATTAAAATGCACAGAGTTGAAATGGGCTAATAGGGAATTAAACATGCACCACATTTCACAACTCTATGTCTCCTTTTAGAAATCAAACAGAAAGCCAGGCATGGTGGCTCATGCCTATAATCCTAGCTACTCAGGAAGCTGAGATCTGAGGATCAAGGTTCAAAGGCAGCCAGGGCACAAAAAGACCTGAGACTCTTATCTCCAATTAACCTCTAGAAAATGGAAAGTGGAGCTTGCCTCAAGGGTAGAGCGGTAGCCTTGAGCTAAAGAGCTCAGAAATAACCCCCAGGCCCAGGGGTAGGATGGTAGCCTTGAGCTGAAGAGCTCAGAGAATGCGTCTAGGCCAATTTCAAGCCCCATGACTCACCCCCACACACACACAAGTGAATTATATTAAAATGGATTCCATTAAAATGTGTGTTCATATGTTTTTGGATAAATGCTTGGAAAAAAGGGTTCTCTCGTTGGAATATAGTGAAAATGAGGTGGAGTTGTGCTTTAGTGTTCTGTCTCCTCTGTTTCAAAGTAGATGTTCAATAAAGGTGTGTTGAAAGACTGAATATATAAATGAGGATGAATAATATGCTGAGACTTTTGTGCTAATGTCATACTATTTTTGTGACTATCGCTCTGTAGTATGATTTGAAGCTTGCTATTGTTAAATCTCGTGTTGCTCTTTTTACTCAAAATTATTTTTTGCATTTTGAGGTCTTTTAGCATATTTTTTAAAATTGACTTACTTTATGTAAAATATGGCACATGGATTTTTACAGACATTAAATTGAAATTAGAGATTATTTTTAGAACTGTGGGCGTTTTTATGATATTAAGTATACCAATCTATGATCCTAGAATCTCTTTCCATCTTCTGATGCCTTCTACAAGGTATTCTTTAATCTACTGTATTACTTGTTTGTAAAGGCTTTATATCAATGGGTTAAATGAATATCTAAAGACTTTTATTATTTCTGAAGCTGTTGTGAATAAAATTGAGTTCTTTTTCAGCCTGTTCATTCTTGGCATACAGGAAGCTTACAGACTTTAAATACAAACTTTTTGTTCTACTTTGTTATAAGCAGTGTTTATCAGATCTAGAAGTTTCTTGGTGGATTCTGTAGAGTCTGTTACGTGGATAATCATATTTTCTAAAAATAGGAATAAATGTATTTCTTATTCACTCTTGGAATTTCTTTAACTTTTTTTTTCTGCTTCATGGTTGTGATTAGAAATTCCATCACTATAGTAAGTAAGAGTGGCAAGAGTGGATACCCTTGTCTGCTCCTAACTTTAGGGAGATAATTTTAGTTTTTCCCATTTGGTACAATGTTGATCATGGCTTGTCTTGTATAGCCTATATTGCCATGTATGTCTCTCCCATTACTGAGCACTTTAAAGCTTCCATCATAAAATGACAATAAATTATGTAAAATGTTTTCCCTTTGTCAATTGATATAATCAAGTGATTTTATTATTGATCCTGTTTATGCGATATATTGCATTCCTTTATTTACATATGTTAAACTATCTTTGAATATCTGGAATGGAAACTACTTGATCATAACATATGATAGTTTTTAAATATTGAAGAATTAAGTTTTCAAGAATTTTGAAAATCTTGTCTTCATTACAGACATTAGCCAAATATTATCTTCTTTTGTTGTGTTTCTTTCCAGTTTTGGAATGAATATGATACTGGCTTCATGGAATGAGTTTAGTTATGTTTCTTCACTTTCTATTTCATGGCAGAATTTGTAGATTATTGATGTTAATTTTCTTCCAAAGTGTGATCAAATTGGGCATTGCTTCCATCAGGTAAAAGGCTTTTCTTTGTTTTGTTTGTTTCTCATTAGAGATATATTTAAGTGGCTTCAGGTTTAGGTAAATTGTATGTAAAAATTTATCCATTTCATACAAAGTTTGTAGTTTATTTTGTTATTACCTCATCATCATCTTCTTTACAGTTCCTGATTCTTTTCCTCTTTTTTCCTCTGGATTCTCATTAATGGAGCAAAAATGATAGATGCTTCTATTTATCTATCTGTCCCCACCAATTCTCATTTTTTATGTATTTGTTTTGGTTTCCTCCTTTTATTAGACAAAAATTTCCAACACAGGATTATTCTTTATAATCCAGTGTCTCTAACATACAGATTGGTGGCTGATGAAATTATTTAGACTTGCTAATTAACTAAATGTGGTAGACAATGGAAAAGAAGCAAGAAAGACCCTAACCTTCTCACTGAAACCAGTGCAACTAAAGTATAAGGACAGATATGGGCGTGGCACATAAGAAAGGCATGTACAACAGAAACAGAAAGGCAATGAGTCAGAAATATCTGCAATAAAACCTTGTGGAAAACTTTATAGGTTTTTTTCCATATATATTTTAGTGTAATTAATAGAGAGGTTACATTTTATTCACCAGATAGAAGGTGCATTACTTCACATTGATACCATTTCTCATGTCTTGGTCCCTTATCGACACTATTTCATAATGCAAAGCAATCAACCTAAAATATAATCATTGCATTTAACAGGAAGAAACTGCTGATCTTTTTAGGATGTTATGGTGCTTAATCTTGATTGTCAAGCTGATTGAGATGAGATGCACCTAGGATATTAGAAAAGCACATCCCTCTGTGTGTCTATGAGGATGTTTATAGAAAGGATTTAACTTAGGGGCAAGACTAAACACACTGTAGGTGGTCTGATAGAATAAAAAAAAGAAGAAAAATAAAGCCAGCTAACAAAGTCACTTTCTCTCTGCTTTCCCCCAACCCTTGCCTGCTCAGCTATGACAGCTCCACACTATAATGGACTTAACCCCTTGAAATCAGCAGTCAAAACAAAATGTTCCTTTCCTCAGATACTGGTCCTGGAGATGAAGCAGCATTCCAAACAATTCTGGTGAGATAGCAACTGTCTTTGCAGACTCAGAGTCCTGAGGAGAGTTGAATTTGGTGTCAGGGAAGCCGCATCTTTTCCCAATGCATAAACACTTTTAAATTCTTCTCTTGGTTAAGCCAGCAAGGGATTTTTATTCTTACTCAGGAGAGGAAGTATTTCATGTGAAATTTTCATGCCCAGCCTGTTTTGCTCCAAACGTTTTTTTTTCCTTGCCTTTTTGAAAGGCCATGTTTATTTAAAGGAAAATTTAATCTGTCTGTGCCTGATGCGTTTCCATTTAGCTCAGCCAAATGTTTTTTTTTTTTCAAAGAATTACGTGCTGATCAAGCGATGTCATTTCTTGTCAGAAGCGAAAGTCACACTTCATGTGAAAATCTCCTGACCCCACCAAAAAGCATGAATTCAGTTTGAGATTTCCATTCCAGAGTGCCTGTGCCAAGTTATAAGCTTGGAGAACTGAAATCACTTCACTTGCCTTACTTTTGAGACCAGATCTGAATATGAGGCCAGGATGGATCCTAATTACAGTCTGCTTTTTCCCTGGTTCATGGCCTCCCTTTATGAGGAAGGGTCCCTACAAGGTTGTGGATTTCATTTCTTCTCTGTAGTTAAGTACCTCTGACTTCCCATCTGCTAAGAGTGTTGATAGATATAGTACAAATGAGGAAAAGAAAATGTGAATGGACTGTTTGGATGGGACCATGCGCCTCACCTCAAAATACACTGAGGTTAACTGAGATGCAATTTACTAAAAAGGTAGCTGGGGATGAAGCTGGAGGATTTACTTCTTAGGAGATTGTTTCTTCTTCTCTTCCTCTTCTTCTTCTTCTTCTTCCTCTTCTTCTTCTTCTTCTTCTTCTTCTTCTTCTTCTTCTTCTTCCTCTTCTTCTTCTTCTTCTTCTTTTTCTTCTTCCTCCTCCTCCTCCTTCCCCTTGCCCTTCCCCTTCCTCCTCTTCCTCTTCCTCTCCCTCTCCTTCACTTCTCCTTCTCCTCCTCCTCCTCCTTCTTCTTCTTCTTCCTCTACTTCTTCTTTTTTACTCCTAAGACTCATTTATTTCATTCTGGGGGACGGGGCAGGGAGAAGAGCATCACTCTAGTGAACTTCAACAGCACTTAGAAGATGTTCAGCTCCGTATGCTTAAAAAAAAACCAGTCCCTCTGCCGCTGAGTACAGACCTAACTAAAGGAAAATGAAAGGAATGAAAGAGATCTGCCTTCCCTTTAGTCCTTACACTAAAATGTTAGGACTTCCAAGTTGGTTTATTTCAAATTGAGAATCTTCAGATATGAGTGCATACATTTCTCTAGCAAACCAATATTTATTAAGCACCTAGCACCTAGTATAGTAGCTAGACCATATCACAGACTCTATAGTTACTAGTTTACTGAATGAATAAATGGACCTGATCCTTTATCCTGCAAGAAAAAAACAATCATGTCTTTTTAAGACAACTTTCTGAAGAAGCAAACAATCTGAGTTCAACTTCTGAATCTATGCTCTTTTAATGGCCTTATGAAAGTCGTCCAGACTTCCTAAGCTATAATGTCCAATTAGCAAAGACTGCTGCTACTTTCACCAGTGGCCATAGTGGTAACCCCGATGGTGATGACAGTATAGTAGTAATATCTGCTTACGGGTTTGCTGACAAGCACTTGGAATAGTATTGGTGAGACACTATCAGAATATAAGAGGACTTAGTGCAATCATGAGCAAGACCTGGAATTGACCTTGCAACTGTATGAGTCTCACGTGCCTGATGAGTTACAGTTAGCCTACAAACTTGATTACAATGAGGATTCTCTGCCCTAACTATCTTCTTCACTCTTTATAGTCTGAAAGTCTCTGTGAAAATTCCTTCCTGAATGGAAGAACTCTTGCCTGTGACTCTGACAACTTGCCCAGAAATGCCTAGCTTCACTCTCTTAGGAATTAGAAAACCATAATTTAAGCTCTAACTGGTATTCATTTTGAAATCACTTTAAATGCCCGAAACTCTTGATCTGGGACATGCTGGTGTGCCTGCCACCACAGCTACATTAGAATAGACCATGTTGTTGACATTGCATAAAACCACATGTGTGGGGCCCCTGATAGTGACTGCTATTTTAGGAATAAAGCTGGAAACTACCACAGAGCTTTATCTCAAAGATTCAATGAGGTAATAAATATAAAAGTTCTCCACAGAGTGATTTGTACTAAAAGGACACAGTAAAAGACAAGCTTAAAAAATAATGACATATTGTCATTACTCATGTCTGTATAACAGTCATTGTCATCCTTACTTTCAATCCAATGAAACAAATTTTCATGGACTGAAAGATACAGGTCTCATTTTCTATACTCCCATAGAACAAATGGGTCTCAGTATTATAGCCCTGATGATACTAGTTATAAAAGTCAGACCTTTGATATGTTCTGCACTAATTTATCCTACCTTGTAAGACTCATTAAACCATGAGGGTCTCCCCTGCTCTGGGAAATACTTATAAATTTAGTTATTTTTTCCTAGAATCTATCAGGTATCAACATTTGAATATTTTATATGCACCAACCATACCTTAAGGACAAGAGATTTGTTTACATAGCAAATGAGCTTCTGGGAATTCCTTTCAGGAGAAAGTTTTCATTCTTTGAATAATTCTAATGATGGCTGAATTTCTGAGGAAATCTTTTTGAGGTTTTGTATTATTCATGGAAGAAACCAGGCCTTCCAATTTATTGAACATTCAGCCCTACTCCAAGCAAACTCACAGTAAGAAGTCATAAGATGATGTGAAAACAATCTGGCTATAACATGCCCTTTGGCAATCAAGCTAGATTTTTTTATACTAATTAGGTTTATCCAGTCTGTAATATTAGAAGGGAAAATACCTAACAGATAAATAAAAGTTTAAAAAAACTCAAAATTGTATACGGTGGTGTCTTCTGAACAGCAAGTATATTTATGGATTGTTTTGCATATGTTTGGACCACAGGGCCATGGAGAACAGCATACCAACACCCACCCCAATGACATCATCCTCTTTCATTATACAGTTTTGAATATGTTTATATTGACTTCTATCCAATTCCAAGAATCCAGCACAATGACTTTTGTAACACTGACATCAAGAGAGTTTAAGTTAATACAATCATAATTAATCCTTTAGTAAATAATAACCTCAGTGGCTGTTTATTTTTTTTGTTGAGACTATAAACAAATGAAGGAAGCAAAGAACAAGAAGAGGCAGGAAAAGAAATATCAAAAGATATAGTTAGGAGCGTATGTTCTCTCAAAAGAAGGGGAAAGAGTAAAGTCATAATATTATCATAATAATCTTTATTGACTACCTAAATACCAATCCATTTTGCAGAGAGTTTCTGTTCATATTTTTATCTTACAATAAGTTATTTATAAAAATTGTACAAGTTATTTATAAAATTATTTTTATTATACGATAAAGATAAAAATATGCCTATCTTCCTTTTTCCCTAAGGTGAAGGATGTAAATAAAGGCAATGAAATCATCAATTTTCAAGATTAGATTTCAAAGACAGCCTCAGATACCCCAGTTAATGCCTTTATCCGAAAGACAGTCACCTTGCCTATTTACTGAAACACCTACTCATATTTTGAGGCTAACTTACTTTGTCACCAAAAAGCAATCCCATATATATATATATATATATATATTTATATATACACACCTGTGTGCCCTGCTGCAATCTCACCTTTACATTCTGCAGATGTAAGAGCATCTTGCATCTTTCCACTCTTTATTTCTGAGATTTACTTGACTATGACACTTGTCCACACCGTGAGTATACCTCAGGAGAATGTTGTTAGGTCCACCTGGAAGAAATAATTCCTCTCCTTTGCTCTCTCCTATTGCACCTGGAAATCCCCACCTAACACCCATAACCCTGACAACTGGCATGCCTGGGCGCAGTGGGAGGTCCCCCAGTCTGAGGTATTTCCCCATTCTCACCAACTATGCATCTCAACTCTGTTCCATCTCCTACTCTGTTGAACACCACTCTCGTCCTCATTTCAGAACAGGACTAGGAATTTCTGTGTGGTTACCACAATACTCTATAACATATTTGGAAATCTTTATTTTCACACTCCCTTTGAACAGTTCATCTACTAATCCCACCATGGCCTACCTGGCTTTCAAGTGGGTATCTTTTAGCTTTGGACATCATGTTTTCCATTGTTTTCCTTTTATTTCTTTCATCGCAAACTCTGTTGCAATCAAATGTTGTATCTGTTAGTGGTTTGTCCTTTCAGATTTATGATTTTTCCAGTGTGAGATATATTGCTTGTCTCTCAGACAGACATATATACAAACAAGTAAATGATTTTGTTTTCCTATGTTGAGCTAAAATCCATTACTTCTTCTACTATAGTTAACTTCCCAGATCTTCCCTGATTCCTGATTCTTCTCTGGGAGATATTCATTTCCTTGTTGAGCTCCTGTTGAAAACTGTTTGTAGAAAAGGATAAATGTGCATGTCAGGTGTTATCTGAGTAAATAATTTAAATTAAATTAGTGAGGCTTTGATTCAAGCCAAGACACATAGTGGTTATATTTCCTAATATTCCTATCTCGAATTGCAATCATATCCTGGAAAATATATTAGCTTTTATTGGAAAATTCAGAAAGGTGTTAAAATAAGGTAATATGTTTAGAAAATCAAGATGATTCAAAATCAACTCAACAATGAGTTTCATCAGTTCTTTATGTTCTCAATCTCTGTCTGCTCTCTCTCTCTCTCTCTCTCTCTCTCTCTCTCTCTCTCTCTCTTTCTCTCTTCTCTCTTTCTCCTTTATATTAGAAGTCAGAAAAAATTTTCTCATTGAAGACCAAATAGATGTATATTTTCAGGCAATACAGCCTTTACCAAACTACTTAATTCTGCCCTTGTAGCAAAAAAAATGAATGGCATTTCATAAAAATTTATTTACAAAGTCAGATAGAGGTTCAGTTTTGACCCACAGGTCAACCATGTTATATTTCACAATTGGCAAGATAGAGAAGTTCACAACTCTGAAATATAACAGAAGCAGGAGGAAACACACACACACACTCACACACACACACACACATACACACAAATGAGCTCTGAATAAAGACAGTTTTCTCTTGCTAACAGACTGGAAACACTAAAAAATGCCCCACTTTTTTTTTTTTTTGCCAGTCCTGGGCTTGAGCTCAGGGCCTGAGCACTGTCCTTGGACTTTCTCAAGGCTTGAGCTCTACCACTTGAGTCTCAGCACCACTTCCGGCTTTTTTCTATGTATGTGGTACCGAGGAATCGAACCCGGGTCTTCATGCATGCTAGGCAAGCACTTTAACCACTAGGCCAAACTCCAGGCCCAAAATGCCCCACTTTCAACCACCTGGTGCTCTTCAAAGACTCTGGGTCGGAGTCAGTCAATCATTCCCCTACACTAAGGCCAAGAGAGATAATACATTTTCACCTCACCAGATGAAGAGGTAAAGCCATTCTGTCCACTCCCATTTTAGAACTGAGCAAATGACAGAAAACTGGGATAATTTTCTTTCCTCTCAGTGATAGAGTGTGATGTGGCAAAAGTTTTGAGAGGGAAACTACAGCATGAATCAAACAGTGCAGAGATTTAAATTATCTATAATAATTTTAAATAAGCCCTCAAAATCTTTTGATGTAGAACAAACTTATTTAAGAAATAGAATTTATTGCCAAAAGAAAAGAAGAGAATGCTAGAATTAAACTATAGTAACTAATGGAAGCTCCTCATCCACTGGAATTAGTAGAAGAGTAGAAGTGACAATGGAAAGAATAAAAGACCTTGAAGATACAGTAGTAAAATGGTCCAGTCTGGATTGCAAAAGTAACCTTGAAAAAACAATAATTTAAGAAGAATTAACTGGAAAAATGTAGGGAGGAAAGGCAGACAAATGCAGTTATATTATTCAGCATGCACTGTGTAAAAATGAACTATGCTGCTTGCAGGAAGGACAGGAAGGCAAAACAGGCAACAGCAAAAACAGGGATGACATGATCCAAGAAAAATTGTACTCATTGTTTAATGTATAGAGTTATAATTCCTCTGCACAACATCTTAATTTTAACAAAATATTATATTCCAAAGAATAATATCAAAGAAACCCTAAAGAAATTATGCATTTGTTATGACACAAATAACTTCAGACTTACATTTCCAAATATACACCTAGTAAAATCTTAGTAAAGTATGGATACATATGCATATATGTGTATATGTATATATGAACATTTATATGCACAAATATGTGTGTTCAACTAAGAAAAATAATGAAGAATTGTTGATAAGAATGAATAATGAGAAAGGTTTACCAGATTTGAAATTTTCCTATAAAGCAATAATAATTAAAAATAGTGTATAACTGGCAAAAAATACATACTACAACACATATACAATTTTTGATAAGATGCTAAAGCAGTACACTGGGAAAATAATTTCCATATTTTCCAAAGAGAAAGATGGACCCACCTAGAAGCTGCTTGAGTGTAGAACAGAAGTCAGGATTCACTGTACTGGCACAAGATGGTTCGCCTTGGAATGATGGAAACATGCTCAAGATGAATTTTGCTAATGGGAGAGAACCCTGTCCACTTACTGAAGATTCTTAGGTTTAAAATGAGTGAATTTTATAGTTTATGGTTATATAATTCTATTCAATAAAATGCTTTAAAATATATATAGAAAGAGAAAGAACAAATTTTAAAATGACAATACTAGAGATTTAATATTTAACTATTTAAAGTTTAAGAAGGAGACCAAGAAAAAATAGAAATTAAAAATTACAACAATATAACTTTAAATATTTTTCTCAAATTGATCAAGGTGATAATTAACCCAGCACATCTAGCCAAAGCAAAAAGAGCTACTAATAGCAACATACCTAGTAGTGAGAGATTTGAACTCTCACTTAATTTCAGGGAGGAAGAAAAATAGTTACTTTTATACTGTTATTCATAATCAAAATATTGCTGAATGTTCTCACCAGTATCAAAAAGGCAGGAAAGAAATCCTTGACCTCATACAATCAGAGAAAATAAATTAATAAATAATTTAAGCATACCTATTCAAGAACCAAGGAAAGTTCAGCAAATATATAGGAAACCTAATAGAACAAATGCAGAAATCCAGTTACATTACAGGTAGTACACATACACAAGTGAATTTGATTTCTACCTACTAGCAATCAGTGTTGGGAAATTTAGTCATTGAATAACACCATTTGTCAAAAGTCCTAAAAGTCATACATGAAATATTCTCCATCCTGGAAAACATTATATTAGAAATACAAATGAGGAAAGGCTAATTTTACAGAAGATGTAAATAATTTAAGTGTTATATGTTAATCAGTTTTCCATCACTGAAATGGATGTTTGAGATATAAAGTGAAAAAAGTTACTTAGGCTCACGTATTTGGAAACTCTGGCCCAGAATTGACTTACCCCATTGTTTCTAAACTTGTTGAGACAGTACATGATGGCAAGACTCTGTAGCAAACAAAGAACAACTCACCCTATAGACACTGAGCAAAGGGCTCAGATGCCACGATCCACTTTGAAAGCATGCTTCAAACACCTGCAGACATTCCTCTAGACCTCGCCTCCCAGCGCCCCACATTCTTCTGATAGTGCTATACAGGGGGCCCATACCTGTAAAGCAGAGGTCTTCAGGAATCACGCCATGAACACTCAGCAACATATACCATGTTTATAAGCTACAAGTCCAGATAGTGGAAGATGAACATTTCTTTCGATACTTCTGTAAAAGTTGAACTAGATAATTCTGAAGTAAATGTACCTTCTATCTGGCAAATATCATGTAACCCTTTTATTAATTACAATTTAAAAAATAAATAAATAAAAAGAAATGCAAAAAAAAAGAATAATAGCCAATACAGAACTAAAAAAATGTACATGAGACACAGAATTTATATAAACGACTCATAGGAGGAAAGAAAAATACTGTGATTTTGGCAACAACAACATCAACAAAAACATGGAGGAGCTAGAGTGGGAGAGACAAGAGTCCCAGGAAGAGAATAGGGAAGTTAGCTGTTCCATAAAAAGCCATTTAAGACAGCACTCACAGAACAATGTCCTGAAAGGAAGTCCCAAAGGAAAGTTGATACAATTGTTTTTATTTGAGAAGTTAGTCTCAAGAAGACTGGGCTTAAAGATGTTGTGTTTCTGTCAGTGGGTTCAGGGAGAGACTAGTGGTAACTAATAGAAAATAAAGGAATAAAAAAACAACTGCTAACTCAAGAATGAAAACCCAATACCCAAGAAATGGTATCATACTGTTATGTATGTTTATGTATGGTTGTATGCATGTGGATATTAGTGTTTGTGATGTCCTAAGTGCTAACTTTTTCTTATAAAGTAAGAAGTTAGAAAATAAAGCTTTTCAGTGTTAGAAGGATCGACTATAAATTTGTTAGTTTAAAGAACAGTATTAAACAGCTAAAATAACTTTAAAGAGTATAGTTAGGAACAACGTCAAAGACTGTTGTTTACTGCAACAGGTATATTACAATTTTTATATTATTGAATCTGTGTTTTCTCTGTGATATTTTTTAACTTTTAAATTATAGCAGGCATGCAGAAGACTGCATATGTGGCTAAAGTATAAGGCAATGGCTTCCACAAAATTTAACTGGGCTTTGGAAGTGGAGATTTTAAGTCTGACATCCTAAATTTGTCTCCTTCTCTCCAGAGTTTTTCAGTGTTTCTAGTCACATCACTGATTGATCACATCATTCCTTCCATTGCTCGTGTTAAGCCCATGTGTTGACATGTCTGGCCCTCAATGTGGTCTAGTTCCAGAATAAATTATAAGTCTCATAAGGACACATGGTTTGTCAAGAAGCTGTACTTGTACAAATTAGATGTATCAAAGTTATATTGCCAGGTAGCACAGGTTTCCACACCCAAGTGTGTGTGTATGTGTGTGTGTGTGTGTATTGTGTATAAATATAAATTATGTCTACTACCATTTGATCTAGCAAAATGTTATTATCTTGAATTAATTCTTTAATTGATTTTTATAATCCTAAATTTCTTCTAAAATTGTTTGAGTCCTAGCTACTCATAGATTCTGTCTGCGGCATACAATGAAAATCTAGTACTATACAAAAGAAAAAGAATTGAGCTAGCAATTCCCAAATGTATGTTTGACAATAGTATATTCCTAGAACTTAAAAGACATTTTTTTAAATGGGGACCAAGATGTGTGAAAGGGTATCAATGTATGTGAATTAATGCACCTTCTATCTGGCAAATATCATGTAACCCTTGTATTAATTACAATAAAAATATATAAAAAAAGAAAATCTAGTACTAGTTACAAGGTCTCCCACACTCTTAAATGTACCATTGGAAAGCATTATATGACCCAGCAATTCCACTACTTGGCATTTACCCAACCATCCAGAAACTAGGGCATACTAAATCTACTAGCACAACAATGTTCACTGCAGCACTATTTACCATAGCAAAAATATGGAATCAACCTAGATGTCCCTCAGTTTATGAGTGGATCAACAAGTTGTGGTATTTGTACACAATGGAATTCTATGCTGCTGTCAGAAAGAATGACATCGCCCCATTTGTTAGGAAATGGAAAGTCTTAGAAAAAATCCTATTAAGTGAAGTAAGCCAGACTCAAAGGAACTTAGGCTCAGTGGTTCCCCTCATTTGTCATAATCAGTAGAAACCTTGGGCTCTACTAGCAGAGATCTGCAATAGAGCAAAACCTTGATACATAAGACCAAATAGAAGGCTGGGAGTTTAGCCTAGTGGCAGAGTGCTTGCCTAGCATGCACGAAGACCAGGGTTCAATTCCTTGGTACCCCATATACACAACAAAAAGCCAGAAGTGGTGCTGAGGCTCAAGTGGTAGAGCTCTAGCCTTGAGAAAAATCCAAGGACAGTGCTCAGGCCCTGACCTTAAGCCCAGGACTGGCAAAAAAAAGAAAAGGCCATATAGTATGAAGCTAATTGACCTCCAGGATATTGAAACAAAAGCCATACAATGAATGATTGTTGACCTTAATGTACTATGTTGTCTCTCATCTCTTTTTTTAAATATTTTTATTGTATTTAATAAAAGGGTTACATGATATTTGCCAGATAGAAGGTGCATTAATTCACATACATTGATACCCTTCCACATGTCTTGGTCCCCATTACCCTCCCCCCCCCTTCTTGGTTTTCCCCCCTTCCCTGTCCAATTTCAAGTAGCCAAATACAAATGTATCCAATATATCAGATAACAAAGTGAGAGATTGTGACAATATGAGATAAAAAAGGAACAGCAAAAGAGATGAGAGATAACATAGCACCTTAAGGACAGCAATCATTGGTTATATGGCTTTTGTTTCAATATCTGCAATAGAGCAAAAACTTGATACATAAGGCCATATAGTATGAAGCTAATTGAATGGAGGAATGGACCTCTAGGATATCTCTCATCTCCTTTGCTGTCCTTGGTTATCTCATATTGTTACAGTATCTCACTTTGTTATCTGATATTTATTTGTATTTGGTTATTTGAAATTGGATAGGGAAGGGGGGAAAACCAAGAGGGGGGGGGGATGGAGTGGAGGGGAGGGTAATGGGGACCAAGACATGTGAAAGGGTATCAATATATGTGAATTAATGCACCTTCTATCTGGCAAATATCATGTAACCCTTTTATTAATTACAATAAATAAATAAATAAATAAAACAGAAAAAAAGGATTAATGAAAATTATTTTTCCCAATAAAGTAAATAAGAAACTGGTATAATTATCTTATATTGATGGTGGCCCTGGGAACCCTTGTAAAGAGGAGTACAAAAAGCAAAGCATCTCCATGGACAGGTAAAATAATATATCTAATTTTATTCCCCAGTGAAGGACAGTGTAAGACCCATTTTCCATCTCCTCAATAAAAACTTCAGTAGATTCTCCCACAGTCACTAATTTTCTTTAGAAGATGAAGTGTTTGGGGACCACAAATAAAAAAGGAAAGAAGGTAAAGAAAGTAAGTACTACAAACTGTTGAAAATGAGTCTACATGCTTTTGATCAATAGAAATTCAATGTTTCTGTCACTATGAAACCATTACTGAACACATACACACAATCCTAAGATACAGTAGAAATCAAATCATTGGCCTGACAGAAAATTGCATGTGTTTCAGTTAGGCAGGGATAACTTTTCCTGTGCAACAAAATTTGTTCTAAAGTTCTCATTTTTTTTCTTAAATAATTGTTTGATGCTTCACTTTGAAGGTCTGGTTCTGATTTTCCAGGACATTGTCAAATTCAGTATTAAACATGAACTTTGGGGAACCTGAGACTGATTGTTACCCTAAAATTACAGGATCATCATTAGCACTGGAGGTTTTAATAGATGGTTTAAGACTGAAGAAATGAATAAGTGTAAAATAATTTGGCTGTTATCAAATCTGGGGTCACTTCAGGTAGAGGGAAGAAAGGTATCATTTGCTACAAAGATGCATAAAACCACCATACCGGATAATAGGCAAAAAGTTTGCTGTCACACTTGCTGTTTTATCCGGCTTGTCTGGCTCTGCTCTGAATCCTGTCTTAAAAGCAGCATGCCAGTATTCTTGAGAAAGCCTAAACTTAAGTGACAGGACATAAATAGCTGGAGAGAAAAAAATCTAGTTCAATATAGGCCAGAGAAAATCCAAACCTCCACAAATCCCCACCCTCAAGCTCAGAAGGTTGGAAGATGTTAAGAGCATTACATCATCAGTGACTGCTCCCATTGGCTGATGTTTCCTCAAGGACCAGAACACCTGCTCCTTGGAATAACTCTTTCCTTCCCACCTGAAGCATCATAAACCTGGGCATCACAGGCTAGAACAAAAGCCCTCGGCAATAACAGCTTTTCAGCTGGGCACATCACTGCTTCAGTGTGTCTGCTGGTAAGAGAATGTCTAACCAGAGCACAGTGAGCCCAAGTAAACACACTCCTTAGGAACTGAAGAGATGCTGGTTTGACTGGGAGTTGAAAGAAACCTCCGGTGAAAGAAATCTGTTTGCTTTCTTCTCCCACTAGTGCTATCAGAAAAGATTCTCATTCTAATAAGTTTTGACAAGAGCTGGCAAGGGAAGCAGGTGCCAATGAATCCAACTAGTTGGAAGCATTAGAGACATCTTGGGAGCCAGGGGATAGAGCTGTTGCCATGGGAACTAAGTGAAAGGTGTTTGGTGATGGCTGGTTAGGAGCCTTGTTTTTTGTTGTTGTTGTTTTGTTTTGTTGTTGTTTTTTGCTTAGACAGAGCTGAACAGCTGCAACTCATGCTTTCTGTTTTTGATTACAGCATCAATGGGTAAATCCCTGTCGCTCCTTCTCTCCATAATCACCCTTAAATAGGATATCAAAAAGTTAATTTCTCAAACTAACATGAATAATGCTGAAATATGAGGCACACAAAACTCCTTTGAGAGGGTGTGGGGAAGTATTGAGGGCAAACTAGGGCAGTTCTCTTTATATCATAGAGAACACAGTTGCTCCAAGGTCACTCTGTTGTGTTTCTTTTGAGTGAGATTTGAAGACATCATCTTGAGCTACAGAGCTCATGCACAACTTCAGTAAACATATTTCCATTATGTATATCTTGACATTTATACTTCTCAATTTTAGGATTCCTTCACATGTCCTGGATATGACCTTGAAACATAGAAGTGATGAAAGCAAATATCAGTCTTTGATTTATGCACTTTTTTGAAGTTTTTAAAGATATATGAAAGAAGTGAAAGAAAATGTTAAATTAAAAAAATAACAGTAGTTACATACCACCAAGTATATTTGGATCTACCACATATCTAGTTACAAAAGGATGATCAAAGATAGGACTGAGCAAGTAATGGAATCCCCTGGGCCAAACAAAGAAATAATGTAAGGATACATAGAGCTCTGAAATTAAGAAATGTGGAGGACAAATAGTATATCTGGTGAAGATATCCAATTATTGATTAAAGGTTTTCTTTCCCTTTAAAACCCAAGAAGAACAATTTGCAGATGTCACAGTATCTAGTAGATAGAATAAGAACCCCGAGCATGGAAGAAGGATGCCACTGGATAATTCACACAAGAACATGTTTACCAAAACTAGAATTCAATGAACACGCTCCAGAACCTCTAAAACATATTTTCCATGATTTATATTGGATAACTTCTCTTGACTTAGCTTAGCTTCAATTTAACTGACGATCTTTGTTATTTCCTGCTTCCAAATCAGTGCGGAAACCACTCATGAAATGTGTTTAATAATTCTCTATTCTATGGCTGTCATCTTCTTCGATTTCATATCCAATAAATTTTATGTAGACACTTTGTGTCTTTCCATTTATTTTCACAAAACAATGTGCTCCTTACTTTGGAAGTGGAAAAGATTGTCAAATTAACGGTGTTTGTCACATAATCTTAACATAGATTTTTCTCCAAATTTACATCTGTTATTTATCTTTTCCTATGAGATTGGAAAATTTTTTCCTAGCCTACATGTGCCAAGTCATTTTTGAATTTATTTTTTTTCATTTTTAGGTATCATATTTTGAGACTTGGAAACTTATTTAAAGCCTTAGGCACTGTAGGTATTATTTTTGATGGGGGGACTCATTGTTCATATTCCATTGTGTCATTGAAAGCTGTGGGGATGTGATGGTTAATTTTCCACCATTTCTCATCTTTAGCTATAGTAAGTGTGACCTTCTAAGGTTCTGGAATAACCAACCCCCAGATACAAAGACATAGATATTAGATCAGAAGTTGGAGGGTGGCGAGAATACATTGAAGTGGTAAAGTTCATGAGATATGATGGTGTGTGCTATGAGGTGATTTTATTTTGAAATATTAATCTATTTCTACTTTTATTTAGCTTTCCTCCCCATATCATTCAAGTGGTTCAATAATTCTGTCAGCTCTGCTATTTTCCTTTGGGGAGGAAAGTATGGATAAGTGGGAAAGTATGTGTTTCTGGATTTTGTGCCTAACATGCTTAAGCCTTTTGTGATTTAAAGTTACAAACAAATTGTCTGTGAAAGAGGCAAGAGAAAGGGTGTAGGGCAGCGAAAGAAAATGATTTTGAGAACAAAATCTGTACCTCTTAAAAATAGGGAATTGGATAGCACATATGGTGCAAAATTCCAGAGACAGATAGACACCCAGAGAACAGAAAGCTCTGCCAAGTCTCCAACCCTCAAGTTCAGGGTGGAAGGACAACCAGCTCTGAAGATGAGTTTCAGATAGACAACCTATGGCAATAAATAACATGTGAAACATTTTAGAAACCTCTAATTGGTTTAAGGTGAAGTGGTTGTCGTGAGAATTATTTTCAGCATTTCTTTGATTAAAATTTCAATACATCAAATAACAAGCTGAGCATGTTTCAATCAGTAAAGAATTAACACTCTCAATTGTATGAAACACTAAACAATAATACATCCAAATTGATAGAAGGTTACCATTTAAATAACAGCTTATCAGAATATCAAATATTAATAGTACATTTTCCATACGAGCAGTAATAATTTGTTTCTTCCCTGTGAATTGTTCTATTTCTTGTTTAATTGCATCACTTAGAAATTTTGTAACAATGAAGGCAGAATGCAGTGGAAAATGAAATCTTTCATTGTTTCAAAATTTAAAGAGTATGCTTTTGATTTTAGTAAGAAAAATAAAGTCTTGGTTCTTTAAAACAACCCTTCTCTGGTTGAAAATAGGGGAAAGATTTCTATTCCTAATTTATTTAGAGGTGTAACAACGAGTGAATGTAGAATTTTACACAATGCCATTTTCTGTGCTTATTAAGCTGAAATAATATGAGCCTATTATTTTCACCTATAATTTATTAATGCATTCAATTACTTTAATATGGTTTATACTGTTTAGGCACTATATTATTTTTAAAATAAACTCAACCTGATCACAAATTGGTTTTACATTATAAGTGAATTTTTAATTTCAGAATATCTACTCAGATATAGTTTGTATTTTAGTTTTATCTGGATGCATTATGTAGGTTATGCTCAATCCAAAAAAAGGATGTGATATTGATTGTTATTTTTGATTATGTAAACAAAGCATGTACAAAAGTTTTGATCCTTTTGGTGGATTATAAAAACTATCAGAAAGGCCAATTGAAACCGGTGTTTTTGAAAAGCATGGTAAAAGTCTTAGGAAGTCTTTGACAATTATGCATTTTCCTTTTCTTCCTGAAACTTATGCTTTGAAAAACTTGATATCTCATACATTTTCAACTTATTGATACAAATGTATAGCATTATATTATGGTTTTTGCTGGTGTACTGAAGGTCTACATTAATAGTCTTATTTACACATTAAAATTTCTACCATATTTTTGTATATTTATTTCCAGATGCTGAACTCTGAATAATTCTCTCAGTTCCCCTTCACTTTACAAATTTTCTCCATATTAAATCTGCTTTTAGCATGTTCGTGGTGTTTCGCTATCATATTATATTCTATGTGCTTGTTGAATTTATTTTTATTCTTTGATAACATTTTTGTATCTATGAACCTACACCATTTTTCTCATCATCATTAGAATAGTTAAATAATTTTATATCATAAATTTATGCTTTACTTTGTTTTCTTCTTTTTACAGCCAACTAAAGTTTATTCAAAGCTTATTCAAAGCTTTTCCCACTGAGAAAATTTATTCTTCTACTATTTCTATAACTACTGATACTCATCTCCTCTATCCCATAGACTTGTCATTCTCTTTCTAGAAAGAGATAACTTAAATGTTCAAATTTAAGTCTCTTGTCACTCTCATAATAATTTTCTGGGAGCTTTACTATGTAATTAATTTTGTCCTCAAAAATTATTTTCTACTCATTTCATATAATAGATGTTAAGCACAAAACAATATTTTAGTCTTGAAAATATACCTAATTAATATATATAAACCTCATTTAAAAAATTGTGGGGCAGTCTATTCAATTATTGGTGCTGGAAAAACTGGGTAGCCACATGCAGAAAACTGAAAATTTACCCTAGCCTTTCGCCATGCACAAACATTAACTCAAAGTGGATCAAAGACCTCAATGTCAGACCGGAAACCGTGAAACTGCTGCATGATGAAGTAGGAGAGACACTGGAACTCATAGGCACAGGCAAAAGATTCCTGAACAGAATCCCAGGGACACAACAGATTGGAGAGAGATTCGATAAATGGGACTACCTAAAAATAAAAAGTTTCTGTACAGATAAAAGCATAGTTGCAAAAGTAGAGAGACAACCAACCAACTGAGAAAAGATATTTACCAATAATACATCTGACAAATGCTTAATATTCAGTATCTACAGGAAACTCAAGAAACGAATCCCCCCCCCAAAAAAAATAAAACCCAACAAATCATTCACTAAATGGGCAAAGGAACTAAAGAGAGACTTATCAGAAGAAGAGATTAAAATGGCAGAAAAGCATATGAGAAAATGTTCATCATCTATGGTCATAAATGAAATGCAAATAAAAACAACCCTAAGATACCACCTTACACCAATAAGAATGGCCAAGATTTTGAACTCAGACAATGACAGTTGCTGGCGGGGTTGTGGAGAAAAAGGAACCCTACTACACTGCTGGTAGAAATGTAAACTAGTTCAGCCACTCTGGAAAGCAGTATGGAGGTTTCTTAAAGAATTGAAAATTGACCTTCCCTATGATCCCACCATACCACTTCTGGGCATCTACCCTAAACACCATAACCCAAGATATTATAAGGACACCTGCTCAGCTATGTTCATCTCTGCAGTATTCACAATTGCCAGGCAATGGTAACAATCCAGATGCCCTACTGCAGATTAATGGATACAGAAAATGTGGTATACATATATACAATGGAATTCTACATAGTCAACAGACAAGATAAAATAATGATACTTGCAAGGAAGTGGATGAATCTAGAGCGAATCATGCTTACTGAGACAAGTCAAGACCTATGGAAAAAAAGGCACATCTTTAATATGTGGCTATTAGATCCAAACAGTACAAGAGCAAGGACTCAATATTTGCATACCCAATGCTATGGACATGGTAATGGAAAAATAAACTTAACAATATAGACATAAAATCCTATGACTCTATAGACACAATGTCTTATTTCATAAATTAATGTTTCTATGACATACAAACCTTTAGCCTAATTTTGATTAAGTTCTAAAAACTAAGTCCCAGTGATTGTTTATAGAGATTCCCTTCTTGAACACTTGTTTGTTAAACTTGTCATTTGAAATATGATGTAAAAATGTTAATAAATTATTTAATAAAAAATGTGTTGATTTGATTCATATGACAGTTTTACGTAAGTGGTTATTCTGAATTTCTGCTTTCTCTTTCTTTTTGTTTTTGTATTATCTGTAAGGTAAGCTGAGAATCTTTTTTCATTTTATTTTCATCTTGTTTTATTCTGTATCTCAAATAGGATATTTCTAGTGTCCTACCTCTTTATGAGCCTAGAAATCATGATTACCTTGGTTTTGCTAAGTAGTCAGAAAACTGCCAACCAACTACTGTGACAACAGGTAAAGTAAATAGGTGTATCTGCTGTCAGATTTGTTTTTCTACCTCTAGGTTTGGACAGCTGACCTCTCAGGTCAGGATAGTATGATGATTGGCAAGCACACTGGAATCCATACATCTCTAGATAGCTATTTTCCCAAAATCTAGTACTTTTAAATACAAGTAGATAAATTCTTATCTCATTTGGATTTAATGAAACCATGGTTAGAACAAAGAAGTTTAGTTTGGAATTCAGCATCAGAAAAAGTATACCTAAAGAATGTAAGAGCAAATTCAAGGCAAAATTATCCAGGAACTGGTGGATCACACTTCTAATCCTAGCTACTAAGGAGGTTGAGATTAGATTGGGATTTCAAGCCATCCTGGGCAGAAAAGTTCATGAGACCCATATCTCCAATTAACCACCTGAAAATCAGAAATGATGCTATGGCTCAAAGTAGTAGAGTGGTAGTCTTGATCAAAAAGGCTCAGAGATAGCACAGACTCAAAGTTCAAGCCTCAGAACTGATCAAAAATAAAAATTTAAGACAAAATCATAAGACTTGTGATTACAAGAGATTATTTAAATAATAAATTTCAAATTATATAACACAATGTCAAGGTTAATATTTCAACAAGATTGCAAATCATAACAACATCAAGAGCTTCAATATGTATATTTTTACTAGAAACAACAGTAAACCAAGAAGCTATGCAGAATATTTCAGATCATTTACATTGCTCCTTAATCAGCAGGTGAATAATAAAATATTACTTCAAATGAAATAAAGATATATAAATACACAATCCCAAACATACTATCACACATTTTTTCACATGTACGTATTCTGATTACTACACACAGTTTGAATGGTTTATTTCTGAGAAATGACAAGTTTTTACCCCAGTAACAATAGAAAAATAAAGGTTCTGAAGCAAGCATTCCACAGAGGATAGTAAGTGAACTTTGTCTAAACTGATATAAAACTTTATGATAAAAAACATGATAAATACTTACAAAGATAAAGGAAAATTAAACCAAGAGTTCGTTATTTCTCAGCCTTGTGTGTATGTGCACGTGTTCTTTTTTAAATCTGAAACTCTTAGAATAGAATCCCAATGGGTTTTCCTATTAGAATAAAACAAATGGTTTTAGTCTGCATTATTTTTGTCCTTGGAACATGGAAGTGAGGAAAATGTTAATGAGTCTTACGTGTGAGCGATGATCGTGAGAGGTGAGTAGCAGAGACCTTGTGTGCGAAGTTGATCCTTAAGCTAGAAAACCCATTGTGAGAGCTAAAATCAAAGTCTATTTTTGTTTATTCTCGCAGTTAATTAGGAAATGAAGTAAATCTAGGAAATGAAGTAAATCTTGTCTTAAAGGTACAGACAAAATTTTCTCTAATTAGTAGAAACGATGCTTGTGGGAGGGGGGAAGTGATTGGTGAGAGTGGATATGACACAAGGTAAAAAACAAAAACAAAAACAAAAAACTTTACTATCTTTCTCTTTCAAATTCCAGAAGAGGTAAAAAAATCTTCCAGTCTTCCTTTGAAATGTCAAAACTCAATCTTAATAATACTAGCCCTAAGAAGTCAGCTCTGCATACCAAAAGAGGCTGACAGTCAGGTCTGCTTGTGTCTGACTGAATGAACTCACAAGGGCAGGCAGAATTTCCTGGCTGGAGCTGGGGGTGAGGAATGGAATTTAAAACATTTCTACTGATTTAAGCCAAGTGAAGAGGGACAAAATTGCGTCAATTAGTGATTAATGTGAATTATTGAACAATCTTCTGAAACTTTCATTCCAGGGTGATTATACACCCTGAAGGTTAGATGAACACAGAAAGACATATTCTTTATCTAACATGTTCAGTAACTTGCTGGGAACATATTTTTAAAGAATATGTTTTATTATATTAAAGTAAATTAGGACATGAGCTCACACAATGGACTGTCCTTGGAGTCCTACTTTATAAATGAATAGGTGGCAGTTATTTTTCGGTGATGTATCATTTGAGTATTTGCTGTTCTGAGTAAGTCACCAGATTAAATAGACATAAAAAAAGTACTTTTCAAATATTCAACATTTTTGTAACATGCTCTGGCATAATTGTGCCTTAATAATTATATATTGAAGTCTTAAACCATTAGTACTACAGAATATGATTGTGTTATGAGACAGAGATTTTTTTAATAAAAAATATGGAGTCCTTAAAGAACTGAAAATTGACCTTCCCTACAATTCTGCCATACCACTTCTGGGCATCTATCCTGAACATCATAACCCAAGATATGATAAGGACACCTGCTCAGCTATGTTCATCTCTGCAGTATTCACAATTGCCAGGTGATGGTATCAATCCAGATGCCCTACTGCAGATTAATGGATACAGAAAATGTGGTATACATATATACAATGGAATTCTACATAGTCAACAGACAAGATAAAATAATGGCATTCACAGGGAAGTGGATGAATCTAGAGCGAATCATGCTTAGTCAGACAAGTCAAGACCTAAGCAACAAAAGGCATATCCTTAATATGTGGCTATTAGATCCAAACAGTACAAGAGCAAGGACTCAATATTCGCATACCCAATGCCATGGACATGGTAATGGAAATATAAACATAACAATATAGACATAAAAACCTATGACTCTATAGATATAATGTTTTATTTCATAAATTGTTATGATTCTATGACATACAAACCCTTAGCCTAATTTTGATTAAGTTCTAAAAACTAAGTTCCAGTGATTGCATATAGATTCCCTTCTTGAACACTTGTTTGTTAAACATGTCATTTGAAATATGATGTAAAAATCAATGTTAATAAATTCTTTAATAAAAAAATATGAAAGAAAAGAGATGGAGTCTTTACATCTAATTAAGGTAGATGTAGCTTATCACATTTGGCACTAATCCCATATGACTGGTGTTCTGATAAGAAGAGAAAAGTAGAACATACATACATATATACATATAGAAAAGAAGTCCACATGAAGAAACAGGGAATGGATGACTATCCTAAATAGATGACCATATAGGAATCTCAGACTTCTGATTTCTGCTTTGAGGAAATTGTGTCCTGTTATATAAGCACTATATCCTGTGTTTAGTATGTGGTGATAACAGCCAGTTCAGGAATGGATTGAATATTCCTGCTCCAACCTCATCCCAATTCAAACTTAACGCCCATGAAGCTTAATATGATGCACATTTTGTCATTAAGTGCTTAGTGTTAAATGACATTGTGAGAATGGACTCCTGATTCTGTGGGGCTGGTATCTTTAATAATACTAGAAAACTAGCTCTCCTGTGTGCCGCAAAAGAGGAAGCTATATAAAGACACCATGGGATGCACGTTACCTACAGACGAGAAGGTGAGTCATGAGACTGAAATTCAAATTATTGGCATTTTAAGCCGCGTGGCTCACACCTGTAATGCTAGCTACTCAGGAGGCTGGGATCTGAGGATAAGGTTCAAAGCCAGCCCCATCAGAAAAGGACCTGAAACTCTTCTCTCCAATTAACTTCTAGAAAACAGGAAGTGGAGGTGGTAGCCTTGGGCTGAAATGCTCAGGGACAGTGCCCAGGCTGAGTTCAAGACACATGACCCCCCCCCCAAAAAAAAAAAAACCTGGCATTTTAGACTTGAACTTGCAATTTTCTATTAGTATTACAAAAAATATTGTTTAGGCAACACACCGGTTGATAATATTTTAATTGGTGCTTGTGTGCAAGTGGTTCTGAGGATCAAATCTAGAGCTTTCAGCTTGCAAAGCAACTGTTCTACTTCTAAGCTATACTCCTAGTAGTAATAGTTTATTATGACAACCTGAACAAATTAATGTACAGGGCCATCAAATTACTACCTATCAGTCATATGTGTAAAAGTTAGGCTTCCAGAATTGATGTGTTTTAATCTCTTTCTAAAGATCAGAAACTGGAAATTATACAAATTGATTAATCAAAAATTTTAATAGAAAGGAAATTTAAGCAGATAATTAACCATTGTCTTCCTATCCTTTGAGAAGTCATGTATTTCCTTTGATAGTAGAGTCCAAAATGCCTTTGTCTTAAAATTCTTATCATTAATTCATGTAAATTAGAGGTAAAATTTATTGTTTCATGTACACTTAATTTTATTTCACATTTGTAATTGTCATTATTAACATTAAACCCATATTGTAATACTTTGGTATTTCATGGACTTTTCAAAGTATTTTAAAGTTACTTATCTATTTTACTTCTCTCAGACTAGAACACACTTGGAAAACCCAGCACTGGGATTTTGCCCAATCACTAAATATGAACAATATATCCCGTATAAAATATAAATGTGTAAGATGATCCTATTTAGACATAAAGACTTCAAAAGAAGAATAGGTCCTCTTTGTTAACGAGCATAAAAACCTTAAAACGGACACTTCCTAGAACACTTGGCTAGATTCTCTTATGGGCCATTTAACAAACCAGAATGAAGGAAAATTGCTTTAACCAGATATCAATGCCTACTGCCTTTTCTTTCCTCTAGAACTGTGAGAAAATAAATTTCTCTTCTTCATAAGTTACTCAGAAAACATCCCTATTTTGACATTTTGTGGCAGCAAACACAAACAGATTAAGACATTGTTAGCGTCAAATCCAGGGTGATAAACTAACCTTCTGAATGTCTAAGAGATAAGAGGAATATACATTCAGTAGCAATACTAGATATACTGATGACAAGGGCTTTAGTCATGCTCATGAAGTTTAAATTCCTTAGGGATGTTCCTTAGGGATGTTGGATGTAAATCCAACATTAAATAATGTAAATGTGGCATTAAATAATGTATGTAAGTAGAACATTAAAATAGTTACATTATATAGTGCAAATATAACATGAAAAATAGTTACTTGAAGCTCTAATAAAAGTGAGTGTTAAAATAAAGGACACAACCCAGACCAATTCTTGGTAGGCAACTTCTCCGTTCACTCCAAAATCTTGACCGCGCTATTCATTAGCGTTTTCAACCTGATTGAATTTGGAAGGATCTTCCAACTTTCTCCAAGGATGACTACTGGAAAAAGAGATGGTCAACAGAAAGATAATGCTTCTGCAGCCCTGAATAGGAAAGCTTAACCAGTAGTAATTGAATTGTTCCAAGAATCCACTTTCTGGGATAAGACAGGAAACTTGATAAGCAGAAGAGATAGGCTCGATATACTTGCACAAAAACTTTCTGAATTTCAAAGAACCCACACTTAAGAAGCCATTACTGGTCTCAGTGGGAACACAGTGGGAAGGCACAGTACCTGTTCTCACGCATTTTCACTCTAGTTACAGGGTCAAGATTAACGCATTGTCAGAGATAATTTGCAGTCCAAGCAACATTCAATACATGCCTAAAGAATGGTATCCACATTCACTAAACTTAAATCCTCAGCCTTTAATGGACCAGTGACAGCACCCCAAGTGCGAAGAGAAGAGGGAAGTAGGCAATTATTCTTAGCAAGGAAGATAGAGGCCTGAGATTTATAACAGTGTTAGGGGTCAGAGGCTTTGTACCTGAGTCCCAAACCTAGCTGTAAATAAAAGACAACTGAAGAATGCAGAGAACTTTGAAGATATTATGATATTGGAGTTTTGTGTAAAATTTAAATTCAGATATGGACTGATAAGATGCCCTGTGAGTGGTACCTTATGTTAGGGGAAAAAAAAACTCAATAAATGAATAACATACTCAAGAAAAAAAAAACAAAAGTCAAAGCCTCAAGAAAAAAATTGTCTCATAAAGAGAATAGGTACTAAGTCATGTTTGATCAATTCAATTGATAGTGAAAATAGGAGTTACTAAAGTTTTAAGTACAGGTGACTGAAGGAACTCAAGAAGAGTGTAAAACTGAGAATTCTAAACTATCACAGCTAACCTGCAAGAGAGGTGTGAAATAGCAAAGCATATTTTTGTGTCTCCTTTGTAGCAGGGTGAAGAGAAGTGTGAGGTGAGAATAAACTATAAAGACAATTCACACATCTACAATAAGTAGCTTCAAAGAAATCTAAGAATCTGATTTCAGTGGTGTGTGTGTGTGGTATGTGTGTATATATGTAAAAGCTTTCTTGTAATGAGACCGGCTTTCAGGAACTGCTGATCCTAGGGGATTCTTGAGCTGGAAATAAGCAAATATGCCCTATGTAGGCCTGCTCCTCCTGTTGTCCACAGTGGATGGGAAGACAGCCCTTAATTCCAGTTCCATTAAGTGAACTCATGCAACACAATGATAAAAAAGTTCAGAGGTTGATTCTGAAGATGCTGTCTACCTGGACTTTGTTTTCCTCTCAAAAATGTTAATTGAATTGAATGGACCAGAATATTGATTAACTTCCAATTTAAATGAGTGTATAAACCATTATAAGTGCTATTTAGAAATAATATTTTGAAAAAAATGCAGATTTTCTTCAGAAAGAAAACTCAGAAGTCCATTATCTGTACAATGATATAGGCATCTGAATGGAGGCATGATTGTTTTTCTCTAAGACCCTCTTAGTCATATAACGCTTTATTTATATCAGATAAAAAAAACTGCAAGTACTTTTTTAGGGCAGTAAGTTTATAAAATAAAGTTTCGTAGACGTATCTTGGGAAATACAAGATGAAATCTTATAAAAATGAAATAATTTTGTGCTACCATAGACTGGTAACCATTGACTGAGGGGTCAACTCTTAAATTTGAATGTCTAGAATAAATGAATCCAAACAGATTTCTCAGGAGGCCTGCTGAAAACAAAATAGAAATGAAACAGTGACAGGGGGGAAGAGAGGGCAGAATGAATAAGAAGTGGAGGTGAAATTTTATGATAATTTTGTAGTCATAAAGTCATCAAATTTCAGGTTTGGCAGGAACCTAAAAGGTCATTCCTGTCAGTCACACATCTGATGCTTGAAAACACTAATTTTGCTCCGCTCCGGTGAGATGACTCAGTAAATCTGGACACCGCATTTTCCTTCTTTGGAAAGCACTGTGGCAATATATTTCCTCCCACCAAGCATTATGATGGCTCTCTGACACTTTCTTACTTACTTTCTAATTTTTATGTGGACCAAAGATGATTTCAATTTTTTAATCTCTTCTGTACATGTCAGATTTTTATGTATTTGAAATTCATGATCATATACAAACAGATGATATACTTCTACCTCCACCGAATATTCTATTTTTTTAATTATCCCTATTTTTTGAAATATATTGTTTTTCAATCATGTGGTTCTTATTCACAGTTATCCTTCTCTGAGATGTCTTTAGTTATTTTGTCTAATCTCTTGCTGTTCATTCAAGACACAATAAATGTTCAGATTTTTCTAATTATAATTTTTTCATAATTCCAAAAGAAGGATAAGATGAATATGATCCTAGTTCCTTCTTTACATAGATACTCCTCCAACATTTGGGTGGCCTCTTTTATAGTTGTTACAGTGTATGATCCAAGTAACATGTAACTCCTAAGCTTTGAATGAAGTATCTCCAGTTTTCATAGAATCTTTGGGGTCAAATCATAGGTGTGAATTATCTAATAGAAAGCCTTTTGTCTGACTACTAAATTTCTTCAATGGTTTCATTAATCCATTTACCAGCCTTTATTTATGATTTCATTACCCACTGTCATTTACGAAAAGGCAATTGCCAGAACCATAATCTCAGAATTGCTTTGCTGGTCAGTCCTACTGTGAGATGAATACAGGGCAGCATCTAAATCATCACCCAACCCCTAATAACAAAAAGGAATCAGTGGCTTACTTGGTGGATTCTGAAAATTCTTGGTTGAAACTTTTAGTTAGTTATTCAGATTCTCTTTCCTCCATTTCTTGTATGTTATCTTAGAGAAACTTAGGAGAAAGATGAATGTATATGCACTCCTGAATATAATGCATGACTTTTAGTCTCATTTGACTTTTGAGAAGCTCTGCACTGTGAACTGATCCAGGTGTGAAAAGTGGATAAAGGGCTGTTATTTTCTATCATGTGAACATATGGACTCTGGTCACCTAACATAAAGGTGTGGACTGAAAAGCTCAAGTAGCAACTAAGCCTACCATACCTTTGTTTTGCTGTTATGAACTTTATCGATTAGTAAATTTCAAAATCCACGCTATTTTGATAGATCCTTCTGACAAGTGACCTTTTATCTTAGATATTCTTACTTATAGCTGCCAATTAGTTTCTGCCATCCTGGGTTCCCTGAGTTTCTATGAAATCTATAAGATCAAATCATTGCTGAATCTCTCCTTCTTATATTCTGTTCAATTCAGCTAGGTCAGTACTGTTTCTGACATCTCTACAAAGTGGTTCCCATGAGGTGGTGAAGAGATCATACTCTGAGCTCCGTAGAAGCAACCAGAGGGATATTCAACATTACAAACTCTATTTAGATTTCTTTCTCTGTATTAAACCAAGAAATGCCTTATTTTGCTGAGACTATCACATTTTAAATTACCTCGCTGAAGAAAGAAAATATGGTCACTCTCTGTAGCTATTAAAGCTTACCTAATCCTAAAAGTCTATGGTAAAGGAACTAATCTCAATAAAGCCATCCTAATGATACCCTTTCTTCTTCAGGCTACTAAATCATTTTTCAAATCTTTTTACAATGATACAAATCAACAAAACCATACATCTATTAGGGATCAAGCTGATTCCACCCAAGTTTGATTTGGTAATAGGTATCCAGGGCTTAGCTGGTATCTCTGTTTGGTTACATATCTGAATCTGTGGGAGGTTGATGGAGATTTAGGGGGAGTTTTAAACGTATGAAAAGCTACTGAATTAGGCAAGTAGTTTCAAGGTATGTAGCCTCAGAAATCATTTAGATGAATTTTCTTCTGCTGGCCATGGTAACTGAGCAACCTTGGAGAATTTGGTTAAGAACAACTGTTACATAATACACCCTTTTCAAATAGTCCTATTCTACTCTTTAAATTTACAGTTTTGCAATCAAGCCTTCCAGCAGGAAATATGAAAAAAATATGTATTGAAATTCTACTTTAAATTCAACAAACCAAAATCTTTTGTTGCAGCCTCTTTTGCAACCTCTCAGCCAAAATATTAGGCAAAACAAGGAGATATCATTTCCATTTTGTGGTGTTTCAGTTAGCAATAGCAACTCTTACTTGGTCACTGGTATCCTAGTTACATTGTGTTTTAATATAAATTTGTGGATTTCTTCAACAAAGCATGCTGAGATTATAATTGAGATTTCATTAAACATATATGTCAATTTGGGGAAAAACAACATATTGGGCATTTTAATCTCCCAAACCATAAATGCTGTTATCTCAATATTTATTATTGCTACTTTTTCTCATTAGTGTTTTGTAGTTTTCATCAAATAGGGTCATATTTTGATGCTGTTATAAATAATGCATTTTTTTCCTGCGTGAGTTTATGCTTTGAGCCTGAGTACTACCCTGAGCTCCTTTTGTTCAAGGCTAGCTCTCTGCTCTACCACTTCAGCCACAGTGCCACTTCTAGCTTTTTCCATGTTAAAATGAAGATATGAGTCTCATGGCTTTTCTTGCGCAGGTTAGCTTGGAACTATGATCCTCATATCTCAGTCTCTTGAAGTAGATAGGATTAAATGGCACCTTGTAAGTTTTTATTGTGTAATACCTTTGGTATCTGAGTAAGGCTTTGAACCATTTCCTCAGAACTCAGCTTCCTGAGTAGCTAGGATTACAGGTGTGTGCCACCACACCTCACTTAGGCAGATTTCTTTATATGAGTGAAGAACTTCCTGGTTTTATGTTGTCTGGAAACTTGTTCAAAACTGGTTTAATTGTTTTTAAGTGTTTTGTTTCATTTTTGTATATAGCTACGTACTAAAATTTTTTGAATACTCTTTCTGATTAGATGCTTAATTACAAACTCAGTTTCTTTAATACACAATAGTAAAAGGTTTATTACTCCTGAAATCAAAATTGACAATCAGTTTATTTAAGAGTCTGTTTTATCGGAGTTATCAAGTGAATTTTCATGAAATACAATTGTACATCAATAGTCCTTCCTTGTTTTGCGGGCATTTGACATCCATGTCTTTCTTCCTACAAACCATTTTATACACAAGTTTATCAATTCTACTGTTATTTTTTGCTTTTTCATTTACAGTTAGATTCATTTATTCTCCAACTTTTAGGATTTTTTAAATTAAAATTGATTTGAAACTTTTTAATTTATTTTTCTCTATCTTTGGTATAATTTGTTTTTGTCTATATTTTTAAAATTTCTTCAGGTTGAATTATAAAACTTGACTTGAGAGTGCTACTATACTCTTTACCATTTTTTGATATTTTTTATTGTAATTAGTAAAAGGGTTACATGATATTTGCCAGATAGAAGGTGCATTAATTCACATACATTGATACCCTTTCACATGTCTTGGTCCCCATTACCCTCCCCCCCAATCCCCTCATCTTGTTTTCCCCCCTTCCCTATCCAATTTCAAATAACCAAATACAAATATATCCAATATATCAGATAACAAAGTGAGATACTGTAACAATATGAGATAACCAAGGGACAGCAAAAGAGATGAGAGATAACATAGTACCTTAAGGACAACAATCATTCATTATATGGCTTTTGTTTCTATATCCTAGAGGTCCTTTCAATTAGTGTCATACTATATGGCTTCATGT
This sequence comes from Megascapheus bottae, assembly GCF_031878675.1. Lineage (NCBI taxonomy): Eukaryota > Metazoa > Chordata > Mammalia > Rodentia > Geomyidae > Megascapheus > Megascapheus bottae. Next base: position 25,743,817 of record NC_143527.1, read on the forward strand.
ATCAAGGTTTACCATTTAATACAATAACTTTTCCTTTGAAAGTTAGCTCTGTTGCTCCTTATTTTATAGTTTATAGTTGTTTTCAGTATTATAGAGGGTATTAGAAAAATTATCTTTTTCACTGACACACCATAGATAATCTAAATTAAATGAACAGCTATTTGAGAATAATTGTAATAAACAGAGGTGTGGATACAGGAAAAAATATACAAATAGTACAGTAGCAAGCAGAATTGTTCCCCTCTCCCAGAGGTATAGCAGTGAAATCTGTAGATGGACCCTTGACAACTACACCCAAAGGTGGTTTGACACCTAAGTTGTAAAAGAATTGAAAGAAAGAAAGGATTTTTATTACAATCTGTGCAATAGAACTTACCATTTTTACCTAAGGCAGAGATCTAGGGATCGTGGTTTAAAAAACCATCCTGGGCAGAAAAATCTTGTGTGGTTCTTATCTCCAGTAAACTACTCAGAAAAGGCCAGAAGTGGCACTGTGGCTCATATGGTAGAGCACTTGCCTTGAGCAGAAGAAGCTAAAGGACAGTTCTAATGCCCTGAGTTTATTCCCCAGGAACAACAACAACAACAAAAATTACCTGTCTTATTTCTTATTTCCGTCTAAATTAGAATATTTGTCCTAGAATTCTATTTGTACTCTCATGTGCTTCTGGGTTTCAGGTGATGCTAGATTTAGACTGAAAAATTCAATGAATGCTATTTCCATATGTAGTTACTGCAGTTTGCCCATTTTTCCCCAATAATTTTTCAATCTTTCTCTGATACTTTTTTTTTAAATCCATGTCATCTCTTAACCTGTTTTTTTTTATTTGTTTTATCTGTTGGATTCTTAGTATACTTTTACAGTTTTCCTTTTCATCTTGTCACGACATGAAGGACTAAAGTAATATTATTTACTCAAGAACAAGATCGCCTTTTACCAAGCCTTTAACAAATGCAGCGAGAAAAGCTAATTAAGCATAGATTGTAATTTTAGAGTTACTCTTAATGCTTTCAGTCTGACAACAGATTCAATGTCCTGTTCTAGATGACCAATATTTATCATCAGTACTGGGATACTACTGAGATTTACTGACATAGTGTTCCACTGTCAGCATTCTAAGAATATTTTATGACTTTGTCATAGTAGGGGAAAAATCATTCTCTTGAGTGTAATGCTGCTGCTTGGCACGTCTTACTAGACAAATTCAGAGTAGGCGGTGTATGTATTGTTTTTGTCAGTCCATCATCATAAGGAAATTCTATGCTCTGCAGGTTATCATAAGACTTTTTCCAGGGTGTCATATATTCTATTTGAGATATAGCCCCCAAATCCACATTCTAACAGGCTGTAATTCAGGCTTTGTAATAGTCATAGATAAAGAAAACCTTAAGTGTAGAGGGCCTAAAGGGAAGTCATTCCTTCATGCCATTTTAGAGGGTTGTGTGACCCCAAGTCTTCTTACCCTATTTTTGGTACAGTTTGGGCTTTTTTATTTGTTTTTACATTACACACACACACACACACACACACACACACATACACACAATTCTGCAATAAATATTATACAGCAATAAGGTGCTGTTTTGCCATAGAGGCCCTAAGAACAAGGCCAAGCTATCCTGGATTAAACTTCTGAAATTGAAAGCCCAAATAATCTTTTGTCTTTATAACTCTCCTGCTCAGGCTTTTGTTACAACAAAAAGCTTCCTGACACACATATTTCCAGCCTTTTTCTTCCTATGACTACCTAAATCTGTTCTATAATTGCAATTAGTCTTCAGTAATAGTTCCCAGAGCTTCTCCCCAAAGCTGTTTACCACTACTTGGATTAAAGGGAAATCTTAAAATCAAAGTGATCCTGTGACCCTTCTCCAAAAACAAACTTTCTTTTCACTTTTTCTTTTTTTTTTTTAACCAGTCGTGGGTCTTGAACTCAGGGCCTGAGCACTGTCCTTGGGCTTTCCTCAAGGCAAGCACTCTACCACTTGAGCCATAGCACCACTTCCAGCTTTTTTTTCTATGTATGTGGTACCGAGGAATTGAACCTGGGTCTTTGTGCATGCTACGCAAGCACTCCACCACTAGGCCAAACTCCCGGCCCCCCTTTTCACTTTTTCTTGAGGACCACTGTTTGTCTACTTCCTATACATGGTTTCAGTCTCTTATTTTATAGGAAAGAGTCTTGACCAGTTCAAGGTCCAACTTTCCTGTCCTCTTAAAATTGTGTAGTTGATTAGCTGCTCTAGTAATGGAATCTCTTTCCTGTCTCATGTTCTAATAGGTAAAATATTTTTCATAGTCCATCTTTTCTTGGGAAGGTAGGCACAGAGTTTATTTTTTCTTAATCATCTGAAAGCTTTCTAAGTAGAACTCTGATGGGCCTTGGGAATATGAATCTATAGCAGTTTGATCAACCTTTTCAAATTATAATGATGGGACATCATCTTCTGAAGCTTTCTACAGACTAAGTAGAGGGAGAAGACCCTTGTCGTGTTTCAATCCAAGGTATTTTTTTCTCTATTTTTACCTTTCCATGTATGACAACTAAATGAATATTTTATTTTCATTTCTTGAGAACTAGATTTTTTGGTTGGTACTGATTATCAGTGAACATTCAAAACATCATACTTTGCTGGCTGTGAATTATATGGTAATAGAAATACACCTCAATAAATTGTACAAATATAATGAAGATCTAGGTGTGCCCTATTCGTGGAGTGTGTACTTTAAAAAGATCTTTCTATGATTTAGCTTTTTCATATACTCAGTTTATAAAGTACATTTGTTATGTATCCCAGACTGGCCTGAAACTTGCTATGTAATCCATTTGGGCCTCAAACTTGCAGTTCTTCTGTCTCTCCCTGCAAAGTGCTCAGGTTACAGGCAGGAGTCACAAGGATGTTTTAGGGTTTTAGAAAGATGCATAAGAGCTGTCTGTATTTATAGGATACCATGCACCATTTAGATACATCTATGTAGTGTATATCTTCAAATATGTAAAATCTATTTGATTTTTGTTTTCTATGTGTGATTTAGAAATGATACTATAGGTTTAGTAGCTTTCCCAGTCACCCACTTCAAATAGATATATTTCCACAGAAACTGCTTTTGAACGAATGAATGCTTATTTTTGATTTAAAAAAAACGTGAGAATATAGATTGTAGACAATAATATCCTTTTCTCTTCTTTTCTTTTCAATATTTCCAAGCTCTCTCAGAAGATTAGATTTTTTTTAACTAAATAAAATTGTGAAAGTTGTACTGTGGATTATGCTTTATATGAGGAGTTTCGGCTATGTCCAAAATTAAAGGTCCAGTCTTTGTTTTGCAGCTCATATTAGGGCCTCCCACATAACTTTTGCTGAAGTCAGTTTATGTCCATGTTTATGAACTAATTTTGCCTATGTGTTATCTGTGATCTATGTTTGAAGTAGAAACTGCATTCTTTTAGATGCCCACTGAAAAGAGCATGCTCAGATGATGAGCTGAGGATTTCATAAATCCAGAGCTCAAACCAAATGAATAAAGCCACACAGACAGATCAACAAAATGCCAACAAAATATCAGCCAGGCAAACAAAGCAGCAATCAGTCAAAGGACAAGTGACTTTCTCAGGAAAATCCTCTGATTAAAGAATCATTCAAATTTAAACCATCAAAATGAAATAACTAAAAATGAAAATGATTACATTTATAGTTTGACTCTTGGTAAGTTTTGTGTGAGAAAGACAGAGACAGAGAGTAACAGAGATTCTGAGGGGAAGCATGCAAAAATAATCATTATTTGCATTTGTTTCACAAACTGAGAAGCTTAATTAATATGTCTCAAATTGCTTAAGGATAGTGCCAAAAAAGATTAATGCAAACTGATACATTCTACCTTTTCTGTCAGTTGTGTGACAGAAGTCTTGCAAAGTTGAAAAGCTGCTAATTTAGTAGTCAACAGTGTCAAATAAAATTTCTAAACTGTACGTCGATAAAAGAACATCTTAGCAATAAGGCACAGCAAATATGCTTTAAAACAGTGCAGTCAGCAAATCTGCTTCAGGTTTTGAAATATCTAGCAATGACATTTATTAGAAAGAAACTATAATACATCAGTGACATAAAAAGCTGTCTCTTTATCAGCATTGCTTTATTATAGGCACTAATTTTGTGCAAAATCCTTTAGAATCTTTGCAAAACACCTGCTGAACTTAAAGAAATATGGTGAGTGCTTGCACAAAGACAGATGTAGCTTAATCACATAACACTGAATTTGACTTCATGGTGCTTAACAATAAATGAACTGAGCATACCAGTGCAGCAGACTTAAATCTTTCTCAAATTTGTATAAAGTTTTCAATGAACACACTGTTTGTACTGATTCATCAAGTTTGAGGATATAAACAAATAGCAATTATAAGAATCTTATTAAGAGGGAATTCTCTGAATAAAATTAAATCAAATCTAAGACTATGATTTGAATCTATCCTCCTTTCTTCTTCCACCTTCTCCAATCTATTTCAATTTTCTTAGATGGCTGCTTTCTGGCTACTTTTCTCTTTGTAGTTTCCATCTATGCATCCATCCATTCATCCATTCATCATACCCTGTTTATTCTATCAGATTACTTGAAATTTTCATGTTATAGATGAATCTACTTCAAGGTCAGCTATCATGGCATTATGGCTCAGTAAAAAATGGAAATAGAATAAGAAAGACCATTTTCTCATTCTCTCTTCTGCTGCACATGATTAGTTTTATATGTTGATTGATTTTTGCTGGTAGGTTAAGTCGATTTCAATGAATTTCACTCACCCAGTGTTGACCAGATTAAAGTCCAAAATTGTTTACTCAAACCACTTTTTTCTTCTTTCCTTTCAGTCTTATAATTTGTATGCTCAGAAGATAATACAACTGCACATATGTAGAAAAGTCTCTTACATATGCTTATATGTATTCACATTCTCTATTGAATTAACTATTCTTTCCTCATTGATTCTTATTTGCATTGTAATGTTAAATAATGGTACTTTAATTTTACTTCTTCAGATAAGCTGTGTGCTTGAAAAAACCATAAAACAATGAAACTTCATGAATATTTATATCAATGGCTACACAGCATTATAGTCATAATCTCTGGAACTAGTTCTCACCAGTTCAGAATTAATTATCAAGTTCAGTTTTAATTGCATTCTTCTAAATTACAACCCCTTCCCCTGCCCCATCCCCCGAAAAGACTATAATGAATTATCTGGTAAGTACTTTACTGGGACTAATGCATCTAGGAGAGCGTCCTGAAATCCCATTCTTAAAGTCTAATAACCAACTGAAGGCATATGATTCCAAACCATCGTTGTAATCCTTGTTATCCAATGTATTAGATGTCTATGACTGCTTCTTGTGGTTTAATATATCTCATTTTCACTCAAGATTCACTAAGAATTTAATTGAGTTTGGGAAACTTTTTATTAAAAATTAAACCCTAAACATTCTTTGTTTTGCTTCCTCATACTTGGGAACCTGAATTAGCATAGAGAAAAGGAATATTTGGTGGCATAACCTCTACACCATACTGTTGCTTTATAAAAAATAAATAACATATTTTTGTCCTGTAATATAAATGTATGAGGAAAGAGCACTGAAGAACTTCATTTAAGTAAAGGAGAGCCATTTAACTTTTCTAGTCTAAGTTGTAAGAAAGTTAGGAATAATAAAAGGCAATGAAAATTCAATGTCTTGGAATAATATAAAGATTAAGTATAAAAGAGGTTTACTCATATTTGATTGAGTAAAACTTCTACAAAATGTTTATTTTACAAATGATATATACTCTATGAGACCTAAAAAAAATCTTTCATTGGATTTTTGAATGATGAATGAGAAACTTTGTAATGCTGTCCATATGATAAACAGATGATAGATGACATTAAACAAATGATAGTTCAACACCAATTATTCCAAGTGCTTGGCTTTATACTCAGCAATCAGCATCTACTCATTGAAGAGAACACTGGGACCCCCAAAAAATTATAGTACTTAATTGTGCTGGGAACCAAACAGCTGTTATTATGACATCCAGAAACTATAAGTTTCTGTAAACTGAAAGAACTTAGTAATTGTAAGACTCTGTCTGTAAATAGAAAAAATCACTTATTGTTTGTACTACCCCTTCCATGACGACCCAACTGCAATATTCTGTTAAGCAAAAAAGAACTTGTTTGGCAGAACAGTTTGACCACCTCCTGACCCTCTCCCCAGGTTTGTTTCAGGTATGTGTTGTATAGAGATAGTTACTAAGCAATATCACTAAGCAACCTGCTTGCGTCAGTTACCTTTCTGCTAAACATATATATTCTGCTGTGCAAAAGTAAATATTGAGGCCTTGATCAGAATACTGTCTTGGTCTCCCTCCTTGTGTCTGGTTTGTCTCTCTCATTCAGATCTATTCCTCCTCGAGCTCTAGTTGACTACCCTGCAGGCCCAGGCAAATTGGAAATGTAAATCTCAAGGTAAATATCACTACAGCAATCGAGTTCCATTGATTCATTTAGTAGATTTCTTTGACTGGAGATCAGATCAAGTGTTCATGAAAACTTGGTCTTGACCACATTCAAGGCTTATATCAAAGGACACAAGAAATAAAGAGTGATCAAGTAAAAACAATTGCATTGTTAATACGGCAGAGTATTTTACCAAGAAGAAAGAACATAGTTATCCAAAACACAACATATTGAAGACAAAGAAATAGTCAATTAGGAATCAATATTAATGAATCCATGTAAAAACTGGCATACAATTCATCAGAAGTTCAGGAGAAAGATGGACTTGATTGTTTAAAAACAGCTTTTGTTTCAAACAGAGGTTCAGTCACTCTAAGGTTAAAATAACATTTGGATGAAGTTATGAATACATAAGTACACAAATATATAAATACACTTTTATGAAATAAATGGCTTAGAATTAAGGTCATGTTCCAGAAACTAGAGGTATCACTCACATCTATAACTCCAGCACTTGGGCATTTTGTGTGATTTCAGAGTATACACCAGGAGGGTAACCAGTTCAAGGAAGAGCTGAGATACATAGCAAGATATTGTCACAGATAAAATAAAATCAAATAAAGGAAAACCACCCAAATTAAAGCCTATTGGGGAAAAGAGGAATCTTAGAGCCACACTGATTCACTCTATCTGCTGAGAAATCACTGAATACACTTTTGGTAAAAGAAAAAGGATTTTGAGAGTTGGCCAAAATCTGAAGATAGAAATATATTTGCCTAGGTATCGGAAAGAAGATAAGTACAATACAAGTGTATTTAACATCTGTGTTTTATTTGAAATTGGTGCCTAAAAATGTTCATTATGCTTCTACTTCTTAAGAAAAATTTAATAGAGCTGCTAACAATGACCCATGCCATTCTCTGCTTTGTCAAGTCTCCCACAGTGTCCAGGCTGGGTCAGTCCTATCTTGAGAAGCCTGATACCTCATGTGGATAACTGTTCCAGCAGAGCAGGCTCTTCCTTTGACATTATTTATGTGGTAGCAATTTGGAGTCACAGATTAGATCTTTTAAGAAAATCTTTTTCCTGCTCTCTGGACAACAAATGATGGCACTGGCCTATTTCATCAATGTAACTCCATTTGAAGTCAGTTTAAGCAGAGTGTAAGCTACAGATGTGGCTGAGAATCAGATTAACATCTTTTATTCAGGCTCGCTCTCTCTCTCTCTCTCTCTCTCTCTCTCTCTCTCTCTCTCTCTCTCTCTCTCTCTCTCTCTCTCTCTCTCAGAACAAACTTTTCCCATTGTATGATTTTCCTCATTTGCTGCTCGAATCCCATTACAGTCTTCAGCAGGAATAAACAATGGCATCTGGGCTGCATGATTGGCCATTTTTACAATATAAAGTTTCAGAGGATGTCACTGTTTTTATTTTTGACACATTTATTCTATAATATATTATAGACTGGTCCTACAGTCATTAGTAAACATCTTACAAATATCCAATTAAGAATACCTAAGTTATAACGCATGACACAGCATGTGTTTTTTTTTATCACACTGCATTAGAGTCATTACTAAATAGACAGAGTGGATATGGCATGCTGGTTTTTTGTTGTTGTTATTGTTGTTTTAAAATATGATAATGTAAAAATAAGGACCATTGAGATATAAATAGCCTAAGTGCACATTCGAAGCATCTTCCTTGGATCTTAAAACAGACAACTTATAGCAAAGACACACTTTTGTATTCTCTATTATCTGATACCTTCATTCAAATTCCAGTATGCATCAGGTGAGGACATTGCTTTCCTGAGGATGGTCTGCAATTGTCTACTGATTCCAATCCTCTCAGAATCAATGGAAATTTGTCAAAAGTGCAAGTTCATATGCAGACTTGGAATTGAAGGGGTATAAGAGAATTTCAAACATTATCTTTGAAAATAAATGAAATCAATGGCTTCTAAGGCAAAGATTTATTGAATTTTTGTTGTTGTAATTTTAACAAAAAATAATATATCTGAAGACTTCTGTGTGTATTACCCTGAGAATGTTGTCAGATACCAGTAATATAAATGGAAGGCTTTCCAGTTTAAATAAATTTTTAAAATAAATTTACATACAGTGGAACTACTCTGGGAATTTAACACTGGAATACATTTTTGTAACTACTACTTACTAACAGTACATGGAATAGTCTCAGTACCCTATAGAATATCCTTTTCTTAACTCTTTATAGACTTACCATTTTATTGCCTGAACAAAATGATATAGCCATTCTTGAAATTGTGACAATTTTTCATCTTTTAATTTTACCCATAAGTTATTACTATATTTACAGAATTGTCTAGGACGCAAATGTGACTTTAACATATCGGATATTGATTTACCGTAGAGTATACCACAGAAAGAGCCAAAGAGAAAAAAAAAGTGCAAAAGTTAACATTTTTCATCCTGATGAAGGCTGGAGTCTATAAAGAAAACCATCCTGTAGGTTATCCACTGTTGACACATACCTATAAGAAATTGAATGATGAAAAAACTGGAGCTCAGAAGTCCGTGAAATCATCTTCTTTATATATCCTCTTATAGAGGCTATCTCTCATAACCTGGTGTCTTTAGCTTGAGTTCAAGCCGCATGTCACCTTATGCGGATATATGATTCCCATAGCTCTGTGTAATACTCTTCCTTGATGCATACCAGAGCAATTACTCAGGATGAGTAAACTGGGCATTGATTTGGGGATAATAAACTCCCCTGGACCCCTGCACATTCAGTACCTGGTCTTTTGGCACCAGCCACCAATCCAAACTCTTGTTATCTTCCCTTATACTCTTCTCTCCGTGTCTTTCTATTGCTTCATTCTCCTTTGCTTGCTGTTCTGTACACATCTGTTACATAGTGTTGGAAGCTAGCTCTTTGGAATTATTTTAAACCATCTGACTGTACCTGATCTGTTTTCTAGTCATTAAGAGTAAAAGTTCTAAAGGCTGATGCGTCTAACTTGGATTACACCCATCAAGTTAGAAGTAAATGGAGAAAACCACTGATTACAAGGCTCATGACATTTTTTAAAAAATATAAAGTAAAAAGTGTCTTCCATTAGCTAAGAGCCTGAATACAAGAATGTTAATGTAGTTTTCAGTTTTTCTTCTTTTTTAAGTGATCATTTCTAAAACACCGTAATCTGTGCTAAAATGTGTTAATTGATTGGCAGAATTATGCTCTGCTACCACCCTACAAAACTTGGTCTATGTAGACCAAACCTTAGTGAGTTTAACAATCATTTAGCTGCTTGTTAAAACCAAGCTGCTGGAACTTTAATTAACGATTGACTTGTCGCTAGTTTTATTTTATTTGAGACTCTGACTTTTTATTTGAGGGCAAATTATGCTTATCATTTGGCAAAATCACTGCTGTGGTTATCTGACAGCAGCATTTCTTGTAGCAATTTTTTATGACAGGTCACACAGACTCATCACTTCTTTCTTCAAAGCTTTGGACACTAAGACCTTCATAGTTCTCTGTTTTTTCAGATTCCTCTCACATAATGTAATGTATTTGTTCATTCAGGAAAATATGAGGGCAGGGGAAATGAAGAAACATAAAGAATTTAGGTTAAATATAAATTTCAAGTTAATATGGAAAGAGAATACCTGATAATAAAGGTGAAAGTTCTCACCTTCTCACCTGACCTGGAAGAAGGAATCCTGTAATAAAGAGACCCAAACAAAAATGATTATTCCAAGATATGTGCTAAAGCATGCACACACATGCATATATACATGCATGCATGCATATATATGATCATATATTAAATGATAATCCAGTGAAAGAAAAGAAGTAACTATACATGTTGTAATAATTTCTACTCAATTGAATGCCAAGCATCATCAATGTAAACATATAGTTTCTAGGAATACAAAGAACCATTTAAGCAACATATAATTGAGTAGTATAATTACTCATTTATAAGAAAGTTTACACATATTCTTAGAATCAAAATTGATATACTAGACTCAGTTATATTTCTATATCACAGTCACAAGCATATAGAAAAAATACATTGAAAATCATTTGTCATAGCTAAATAAGTGACAAAGAAAGTCTAACAAACATTATCCAGGAATATCACAAAGATTTTTAGTTTTCACCTTATGAAAATACATTAACGATTGAGTCGTTCTTCTCATTAGTATGAACCGTATATGTGTTCCAAAACAAAATAATTGAATTAGTGGTATTACACAAAATTCTTACCTGTCAAATATACCACTTTCACAATACTATATTCAGTCCCTGGAAAAGGAATATAACACAGAGAAGGAGAAAGCTCTAAGCCTTGAAATATACAAATACTGAATGAACAAATAAGGAGATAAGATATATTTGTGGGTCACAAGATTTACATTTCAAATGCTTTGCCTGCATTTGTTGGGGCCTGACCTCCATCTCTGAGGCCTGATTTCGGCTGAGCTGCAATTAAAGGGCTTTGGCCAGGCATTCACTCCTTGCATACCTCTCTTAAGGCATCTCTGTGTACTTGACTCCATTGAGCCTCCCGCAGCTTTGCGGGTCTTGAAGCAGCACAGGTCTTGCTTGCTTTCCTGCACCTGTCCCGCCCAGTACCTGAAAGCCCCACCCAGACCCTTAGTGGTAGCACGGTGGCCCTCTTCCTATTGGCTAGCTTCCCAGTTCCCACCTTCTCCTACCCCAACAGTATATAACTAATTGTCTGACACAATAAAGAGAAGAGAGAGCAGAGCAGATCAGCAGAGATCAGCAGAGAGATCTGATGGGCTTTCATGGTTAACACTGCTTCTGACTCAGCGTGGTTTTTTCTTCCCCGGTAATTGGGGGAGGGCTGGGTCATCCATACTTACCATCTTGCTTGGCTCCCGGGGGACTACAGGCTGGCCCTGTGTGTCCCTCCCCGTTCCTGTGTTGCTGCCCCAGAGAGAAGCAACATGCATTAATGTATACATTTAGGTGGCCAATGCAGTTCCAACTCACAATAGTGTGTAGCCCAGAGCTTGACAAGTGGATGTCAGCTGGAGAAGAATAAGACCATCTGGAATGGTATCTCAAAGAAGGGTGACCATAAGTAATGATAATGTACTGTATGGCTCAAAAACCCATAGACATAATTCTGCCTGATTTACGATAAATAAATGATAGACAACTGAATAAGTAGGGATGTTTAACTTTAAGCATTTAATTGTATGATTTTGTGCATTAGTTAAAAATTTTCAACTAAAAATAGAATTTACATGAAAAGGTGGAGAACTTTTTTCTTGAAGTCTTTTTTTTTACATTTTTTATTGTGATTAATAGAAAGGTTACATTATATTCACCAGATAGAAGGTACATAACTTCACAAACATTGATATCATTTCTCATGACATGGTCCCCATTCCCATCCCACCCTTCCCCTCCCCCCCCACTCCTCTTGATTTCCCCCCTTCCCTATCCAATTTCAAATAACCAATTAAGCACATATAAGATATATCAGATAACAAGGTGAAATATTGTAACAATATGATATAACCGAGGGATGGCAAAAGAGATGAGAGAGAACATAGTATATTAAGGACAATAATCACTCATTATATGGCTTTTGTTTCTATATCCTGGAGGTCCTTACATTTATTATCATATTATTTGGCCTAATGTCTCTAGATTTTGTTCTATTGTAAATCTCTGCTAGGAGAGCCCAAGGTTTCTACTGATTATGACAAATGAGGGAGACTATCGGGCCTATGTGAGAACTTTTTATTCACTAAATTCCACCACTAGAAGGTAGACATTTTTGCTTCAGGATGTAGTAATTAAGACTGTGCAACAAAAGCCAGGCACTAGTGAGTAACACCTGTAATGCTAGCTACTCAGGACTGCCAGCCTGGGAAGGAAAGTCCATGAGACTTTTATCTCTCATTAGCCCAAACCAAAAGAAAACAAAAAAGCAGAAGTGAAGTTGTAGTCCAACTGGCAAAGTTGTTGGCCTTGAGTAAAAATGCCCCAGATGTACAGAGCTCAGGAACCGGAACACACATCAAAAATGGAATGTAATTGGAACAAAGAGAAACAAACATTTCAGGAGAAAAGGAAATTGTAACAGTCATAAAACTGGAAATAAAAAAATAACTAATTATAGGGAAATTAGTTGTTCTTCTAGAAAATATTGAAATTTCCTACATTAATACCCAAGCCCATTTTCTATAGACTGAAGTCCTAATAATAAAAGCCAACAACTAAAAGTAAATTAAATCATAAGAGAATGGTTTTGAAATCATAATGCATGAAATGATTCTCATGCAAGATATAAAAATATGAAGCATAAAAGAAAGCATTAATATACTTATTTATATCAGCTAAAACTTCTGTTCATCAGTTATCTTAAAACATTGGAAAAAACAATGAGTATTAGAAACTTTAATTTATTTTCCATATAAACCAGAAAAAGTTTAAGACCTAGAATATATAGAGGCATATATAGAGCAGTTTCACAAATCATAAATAAATTTGAACAGTAAAATGAGAAAAAAAGAAAACAGTAAAGATATCAACAGTTATTAGTTAATTACTAGTAACATAGTACAATTTTTAAAAATCACTACTATTGTGAGATACTATATCATCTATTCTATGGGAAAAAATTTTTAAATAAGCCTAAAATTTTCAACCACTTATAATTATATGAAGTAAAAGAATCAAAGGGTCCAGATTAAAGCCACTATTTTGTGTGTAAATTATATAATCACTTTGGAAAGTGATCATAATTTGAGGATAATTTTATTCTATACATTTGAAATCCTATTAACTGGAATACACTGTTAAACAGCTGATTACTAAGATATGGCCAATAACATACCAACCATTATGAAAATAGCAAAATTTTGAAAAATCATATTTTTATTATTGTTAAGTGCAAAGGAATCATTCAGTTTATGAATGTGATGTGTTTTGAACAATGTCACTCTCTTTTTTCCATCATTCTCCCTCATTCCTCCAAATACATCCCCTCCATTCAAGTTTTTTTAATTTCATAGGATATGCATTGATTTTTGTTTCTGCATTCTCCCTTCCTTTCCTCTCCTCATTCATCTATCACCCTTGCATTGAACACTCTTATCTTTAAGTCTTGGTTTTCTGGTATTCATTTTGTCAGAATAAGCCTAAGTTTTTCTAAGAAATCACACCATTTGAATTCTCTGTATTTGTGTTTTCCATATGTTGGGTAATATATTTGTGTTCACTTACATGCATCCTCATTGTGTTTACTTGTACATTCATAAATTACTAATCACTTCTACTTATGAGAGAAAGCATGCATCCTGACTTTACATAACATAATTTTTCCACATAAAATTATACACTTGAGCATTGCAGTCTTTTCTCAAGAATGCCATTGTGCAAATAGGATGGTCTTAGTAACAGATATCAATACAAATAAAAGGGCTATGGATGTGCCTAGAGTAATATTGGGTAAAAGAACACTTGCTACCCCTCCTCAAATGCCTGACTCAACCAAGTACCACAAGAAAGTAAGAATAATTTAATTCCTTCTCTTTCTGTGTGCTATTTATATTTCAAGTATCATTTGTAAATGCATACTTTTATAATTCACACACAGAGACATACACATTTTTTCCAATTGATCTTTATACAGTCACATTGTGCTTTAATAATACATAGGAAACTGAGAATCCTAAACACAAACATATAGTAACAGCATAATAACTAGGAAACCATGGAAGATATATTTCTAAAACTTGAAACCTCACTATCTTTCCCATGAAATATCCCTTCTATTTCCTTCTCATTAATTCTTTCCATTAGAAAACTAAAAAGGACACCTGAACTTTCAAAGTATACACTGATGAAATTCATTCCATGCTCATTTGGCAACCTTAACTATGACCCAAGACACTAAGGTCTTCAGATATCATAAGTTGTATTTTTCTAAGAAAATGAGACCCATAGTAATTAGCTGATCAAATCTCTAGCAGGCATTCACAATAACTTCATTATTTTACTATTTTAGAGATTTAGTAGATAGAAGTTAGTAGACAGAACTCCTTGACTTTCACATATGAAAATATCTTTGAATCAGGAAGTGAATTTGTGTCTTCCGTAACAAAACCAAGTGAAAGGCATTCCTTCCCGATCTTCTGCTTTTATTTAACTTGACTTGCAAGTGGGTAATTCTCCAAGGAAATGGTAATTTCTCCAAGGAATTGGAAGTAAAGACATCGACCAGTAAGCTCCACCACTGTCTTGTGTGCCCAAAATATCTTTCTTAATGTATCCTAGAAACAATAAAGTTTCCTGGAAACAACAAATAGTTCCTGGACACAACAAAACACCTTTGTTGACTGGCTTGCAAGGACCAGCTGTAACCAGGAGGGCTGAATCTCTTACCTGAAGAAGAGTGCTTGTCCTGTATGCCTGTTTTTTTGTGGGTCATGGGACTTAAACTCATCCTGGGCACTGTCCCTGAGCTCTTCAGCTCAAGCCTACTGCCCTACCCTTGAGCCAAGTTCCATTTACTAGAGGTTAATGAGAGATAAAAAGGTCTCAGGTGCTTTTGTGCTGGGGCTGGCTTTGAATCTCGACCCTCAGATCTCAGCCTCCTGAGTAGCTATGATTACAGGCATGAGCCACCAAGCTGGGATCCTTTCCATTTCTGATAAGAAGTTGAGGACCAATGGTATTCACTAACCTACAGGTTCAAAGGTTGAGTATTATAGTTTCCTGTCAATAGTTAATACTTAGACCTTACTGATGATTTCAGAATGGTTTATTCAAGATTTTGATGCATTTCAAAGTCTTCAAATTAACAGGCAATTCTTTTTTATTGTACTATACAGAGGGGCTGCAGTTATATTCGCTAGATAGTAGGAACATTACTTCTCGCACATTGATATCCCTTCTCATGTTTTTGTCCCCATTTTCCTCCCCGCAAAATCTCCCAATCATCTTTTCCTATTTCAGATAAACAAATAAATGTATATACAATATGCCAGGTAACAAAGTCAGATACTGTAATAATATGAGATTAACAAAAGGGCAAGAAAAGAGAAGAGAAATAACATAGTACATTAAGAACAACAATCACGCAAAATAAAGCTCTTCTTTCCATATCCTGGAGATCCTTTCAATTTAGCCTTATCCTATATGGCCTTATGTATCTAGATTTTGAGCTATTGTAATCCTCTGATAGGAGAGTCCTGGGTATGTATTTATTATTACAAATGAGAGAAACAACTGAGCCTAGGTCCCTTTGGGTCTGGCGTACTTCATTTAGTATGATTTTTTCCCAAGTCTTTCCATTTCCTTACAAATGGGGCAATATCATTCTTTCTGATGGCAGCGTAGAATTCCATTGTGTATAAATACCATATCTTGTTGAGCCAATCATCTACTGAGGGGCAATTGGGTTGGTTCCATATATTGGTTATGGTAAATAGTGCTCACAGGCAACTCTTTAGGCAACACTGTTAACAACTTCAACCCGATCACCAGTGGTTGATTGCGAGTTCCCCCTTTGATCTGTAAGAATGGATATTATTATTAACCCAAATATAATCCTGGTCTCCTTAGATTCCAGTGAAGTAGCATTTGTTCCCATAAGTGCTCTTTCTTTGCAAGTGTTGGACAAGACAACATTCTCCAGCGGACTGATAGATTAACTCCCAGTGGTAGCTATAATTTTCTTAATGATAAAACCCTTTGGGGGCTAATTTACACATCATCTCTTTTTGGCACTGGAATCCTTCCTAAACATTTTCAAAGGGTGTGCTTATACTAACACAACACCTGAAGCAATGCTTTGCAAATAACTGGTCTTCATTAGAAGGATCATTACATTGATTTAAATGCAAGTCACAGCTGCATGCACGGAGGAAAGGCAACAAATATTTGCTAAGCACTGTCTGAATATTCAGACTAATTTTGTCATAACTGAAGAAAGACATATTAGAGTGCTTCTGGGTAGTTAGAAAAAATTACTGAACTTAGAATTGTTTAACGCCGAGTTCTAGAGTGTTTGGCACAGATGATGTGTACTGTAGGGA
Organism: Megascapheus bottae; assembly: GCF_031878675.1. Classification (NCBI taxonomy): domain Eukaryota; kingdom Metazoa; phylum Chordata; class Mammalia; order Rodentia; family Geomyidae; genus Megascapheus; species Megascapheus bottae. The sequence goes on from NC_143527.1 coordinate 25,760,378, forward strand.
CTCAGCAAAGGAAGATTATGAGTTAGAAATGATGACTGAGAATCTGAAGTGGACCTTAGATGAATAATCAGAAGATGAAGGAAGGGGAGCAGGGAATAAAGGCTATTTTTGCGGAGGATTTTTTATAACAATCATGCTTAAAAGCAATAGAAGCACATTGGAAGCAAAATGTCTCTAAATTATCTTGATCTGCTGCTGCTAAATTTATCAAATATCTCTCATATATAATTTTCTCTAAAGGAAAAAAAGTGGAAAAAGTTATCTCCTAAAGTCTCCCACAATAGGAGCTCGCAAAACAGGTAACTATACAGAGATATGGGATAGGATGGACATTTGCATATTGATACATGCCAGTGCTCCTTGGAATGGGGAAGCAAAGGTCAGCAGGATTCACATCTGGAGGTAGTCTGGATAAAGAAAATAAGTGAATGGGCTGGGAGTTTGGCCTAGTGGTAGAATGCTCACCTAACATGCACAGAGACCAGGGTTCAATTCCTCAGTACCACATACATAGAAAAAGCTGGAAGTGGTGCTATGGCTCAAGTGGTAGAGCTCTACCCTCAAGAAAAGTCCAAGGACAGTGCTCAGGCCCTGAGTTCAAGCCCCAGGACTGGCAAAAAATTTACATAGAAATTAAGTGAGACATCATCTTAGTCAACAAGTTAAGTATGGTGTAAGTAACTTGTATTTCATTACTTAGGAGTAATAGAATGATTGAAATCTGAGGTAGCCCCATTAATTGGGACTTGATCTAATTATGGGATGCATGTCTTGATGGTGACATTGCATTGCTGGGAGGTAGGGCCTAAACAGGAGATGTTAGTAACTGGGTACACAGCTTGGAAATGTATAGCTTGTCCCTGATGGATCTCTGCTTCCCAATCACTTTGAGAAGAGCAGCCTTCTCCTCTAGAAGCTCCCTGCACTGTGATGGTTGGCCTTAACTAAGGCAAGAAAGCAAGCAAACTGAAACAAAACTATCAGCAGACTGAAACCTCAACTATAAGGCAAAATAAGTTTTTTTGCTTTCTTTTGTTTTTCTCAGGTTTTTGTCACAGAAAATTTATTTATGATTTCTATTTATTCAAATCAAAAGAGACTAATACAGTTAATGAAACAGTTAGTCATCAAAGGCATTAAAACTCATTTCAGAGGGATTGGGCAATGACAAATGGATTCAAACAACAGGTTGGGCTTTGAGAGGTCATCTTAACTCCTTAATATCTTTGTAGACATAGCATAAGAAGAAGGAACGACTTAGTAGTATACCCAAGAGGACGCAAATGAGAGAGAGAGAGAGAGAGAGAGAGAGAGAGAGAGAGAGAGAGAGAGAGAAGGATCAGAAGAATTCTTGCTAAAGTTGGATGGAGGCGGTGAAATAAGTTTAGTCCAAGAAGCAATCAATAAAGGCAATCATGTACAATCAACACTTATGTGGATTTAAGTCATGTGACTCAAGAGCTTAAAATAGAGTTGAATTAGACCAGATGGAAGCTTTCAGAGCAATAGCCTAGATGCAAGAATGCATTGCTTAAAGAAGATTTTACTGAGGTGTTACTGGCAGGCAAAGCATTTGACAGCAAGTGAGGCAGGATTCAGAGTAAATGGTGGTTGCAGTCAGAAGCAGAGACAGCATAAGCATGCCTTTACACCAAGGTCTAAGGGCTGCTACATAGTTATACATATATATATATGGCTACCCTCTATTCAGATTATACACGCGCGCGTGTGCACACACACACACACACACACACACACACACACACACGTAACATCGAAAAGACAAAAAAAATCACTTGAAAGTTTTCTGTCTAGTTACTTTCCTTCTTTTACCATTCACAGGCAATTTACTTTGAATTGAATCCTGAAAAGAGCATCTTGACATGGAGAAAGGGGGTTAACTTTTTAAGGAAGCTTTTCAATATTTATACCCCCAAACACTTGGTAAGTTTTTCGCTTTCAGGATAAGTCCTGTATATGCAGTTAAGGTCTTTAGAACACTATTCTCACTCACATCTGCACATAGCTCTGTATATTTGCTTGTTATCTCCCTTTTGTTGTTAAGGGAAAAACACCTTGTTCTGACCCATCCTAATGCTATAAAATCAAAACAAACAGCTATCTATTGGAATTTCATTGCACAAAAAGACCAATTTGAGGAAGAAAAAAGTGACATCCTATTAAATGTTATCTTGCGATCTCAGACAATAATATAATTTTCCATTTCCTTATGACCTTTTAAATTTCTCTCCGCAGCTTTGCTGTTTTCAGTGCACAACATATCTACAAACTTTCTGTCCTATTCATTATTAATTTTTTATACATGATACTTTGTAAGCAATGTGTGTTTATTTCAACTCCTGATTGGGCATTCTTAGTATACTTCATTTTTGATGGCTAATCAATAACAAAACTATCCTGAACTCACGTATAAGCAAATATTACAAAGAATTTTCTAGATAGCTGACATGATCTAGAAAGAAGATTTTATTTTTTAACTTGAATGTCTTTTATTTCTTCTGGCCAGTTTATTGGTTGACTTTTCAAGTATTCCTTATGAAATAAAATTAGTGAACGTGACATCTCTGTGGTTGATATCAGGTGACAAACAATAAATCTTTCATCAATAGCCTTAAAAGTAGCTGCTAACTTTTCCTAGTTACCTTCTGTTTAGATTAGAGAATTTCCATCTATTCCAATTTTCTGCAAGTTATGTTTTTTCAGGAATCAGGAATATAATTGATTTAGTAAAGTTATGTTTTACACATTTATTAAGATCATTTTGCTTTGGTTTTTAGGCTGTACATGTGCTAAAATATGTTGGGGGTTTTTCTTCAAATGTTAAACAAGCCATGCATGCCTTATATAAATAGAATTTTATAATGATACATTATGCTTTTTGTAATCATTAGGTACAGCTTACACACATGTGGGAGAGCATGCAACCATTGTCTGTGGACCTGACTTAATTCACTTGGCAAAATTTGTTCCATTTCAAGGGTGTCCCTTGACCTAACTACTCAAAAGCCTTATGCCAGATCATGCTCTGGTATGCTCCCATGCAGGATACAAGACCCTATTTCAAAAATAGTAAGAAAAGTTAGGGCTAAAGGTGCTTTTTAACAGTAAAAATACTTGTCAACAAGCATGACAACAAGAAAAGAAATAAATAGAGCCTCAAAAGAAATAAATAGAGCAAGATAATACTTGTACGTAAAATAATAAAGGATGCAATCAGTTAGAAATTAAATAATGATATTAATATTTAAAATAAATTTGAGGAGTCAAATATTCTATGGTTATATTGAAGGCTATGTGAAAATAACAGATAAAAATGTATGCAACTTGATTTACAAATTTAAAAGTCAGATGGACAGAGAGAGTAAAAGGAGAAACATCAGGGTACCACACACACACACACTCACACACACACTCACACACGCACACACACACACACACACACACACACACACACACACATTAGAAACCATCAATATACATGAAAAAATGTTAAAGGATTCATAAGTAAATGGAAACATAATCAGCTCACAGGGGAAGAAAAGTACTCAAAACATCTATAAATATGGTAGTACATCCAATATATATTAATGGAATAATTAGAAGAAAATGTAAAAGTCTGCAACTGTGGTAGGTTGTTTTAACATACTACTCTCAGTAATTAATAGACCAATTTAGAAAGGTTATAGAGGATTTGAACTGCACATTTAGCAAGATTGATCTAAGAAGCATAGATAGAGCAAAATATCCACTGACCACAGAAATCACAGATTTCGCAAGCACACATTGAACAATTTATAAACAACCACACACTTGGCTATGAAACAAGTTTCAGCAAATTTCCAATGATTGATATAATAAAACCACATTCACTGCCACAATGCACTTAACTCAGAAATCAATAGCAAAAAGCTGAACAGAAAACTCATACATATCTGGAAATTAAAAAACACATTTAACATAACTGAAGGGCCAAAAAGAAATAGCAAAAAGAGTAACATGTTTGTAGCTCATCCTACTCTCTAAAATCATAGAATATGATGATTCACAAAGTCTTATGTTTACTTCAAAATGAAAGCTAAACAATAAGAAACGTACATATTAAAAGAAAGAAAAATAATCCAGAGAAAATTTCTAGAGACCATGAAGGACGAAAAAATGTGTTTTTCAAAAACATACAAATTAAATACATGAAAAATAATAATATATTAGGTATGATCCCAGAGAAAACCATTTTATAATTTGTTCACACACATTGAAATAAGCATAATAATTACTAAAAATATAGCTACTAATTAAGGATTTATCTATACATGTATGTGGTTAGATCACTTTTTAGTTTTACAATATTTAATGAAATCATCAACTTCATACCATGTAATTGAAATGCCTCCCATTGTATCACACCAGAAGAAATACAACATACAACACTGATATCACTTACTGTTCATGTATTGTTTGACCAGTTGATGAAGATGATAACAGCCTCTATAGCAGTTTTTCTTTCCATTAACTAGATCCCTAATATAGCCAACATTCATAACACAACATATTGATAAAAATGAGTCTATTGCCCAGAAAACAATATATTTTAAAGGTACATTTTCACTATTTTGCATTAAAAGTCTATTCAGTGATTTGTGAAATATAGTTTCCTTGCAACACTTTTCATTATGTTATCTTTACCACATTCCTGTAGATTATTCACACAGAATACATGTGTATTGTATTGTATACATTTGTAATTGTGTGTATACCTATAAATGTATACATATGGCTGTATAAATTTCATGGATATATCCGTACATGCATATTTTGGGTTATATCCAAGTACCATTACATTTTCTCTGAACATCTTCAATAATATAGATTTGGGTATAGATTTCAGTAACAGAAGTGGTTCTAGAGAAACAGACTTTTAGAGATGTAAGATTGCATGCTATGAATTAACAATAGAGTAAAGCATAGGATGGGAGCTTGGCTTTCTAATCTGATTATGTAGGGCCTGGATTTTTCAAACTATATCTTTATTCAACTAGCCTATTTGACTTATGAGGAAAGTGAAGAGATGTTGGTAAAAGATATTGAACTATTAAAAGCTTCAACAGGTACTGATTTTCATTTCAATCACTGTATAAAACATGGTAAATTAATGGCCTTTACTCTTCAGACTTGTTTTAATTTAATATAAATGTATATATTTTTGTACATATGTTCGTGTGTGTGCCATGTATGGCATCATAATTGTGAAGTAAATGCACTTAGATATTTTGACTATTGGTGTAATATAATTATATTGCATCAATATATCTATTTTTCAATTATGATTCCATATCCATCACTGCAGGACCTTATGGAACAGTATTACTGCTTCAAAATTGAGTAGTCAAACAAAATCACACACAAAGGAAAACAAAGACCTTGAAAAATATCTAACATCCACAAAAATACTGAGATCAGAAAGAAAACATATGGTGATAGGTGGAGAAAATACTTACAGAATATTTTATAGTTATTTCTAAAACTGAAAATTTATTGTGAGAGCTACATAGCTTTATATAGATCTATATTTCTTTTTGTTGCTAAATAATAACAATACATTAGCTGTTAGAGATCTATTATTAAAACATAAAGCTGGAATGAAAAAGAGATAAGGAAAATGTAACTGTTGTCTTTCACATACTACATAGGAATATATGAAATGAAGAACCATCTATTTTCTATATAACTGAAAATAATAAAACTTACAAAGAAACAAATTGTGTAATTAGAGAATTGTAAAAAACTTTATAATAAAATAAAAAACATTTTCTTATAAAGAAATACTGTTTACTTATTAACTATATCAAACACTAATGAGCACAACATAGTCTTTAGACATTTCTCCCAAACTAGGAAAATATGCATTTTTCAACTAGTGAATTTAGGAAAATACAGAATGTGTTCATAAGATGGAAATGTGTATATTTGTGTATAATGGCACATAGCATATTTTTCATTGCATTTTCTATAATGTATAACTCAGCATTTAATACTGATATTTTGTAATATTCAAAACCTGCATTTAGAAAATATACACACAGTCAAAAGACAAATACAAGATATTGGTATTTTACTATGCCTTTCTCAGTTGTTTTTTGGGGGCATCCCTAAACTGCTCTGAACAACATAGAGAATTAAAGCATAATTTTTGTAGAAACAATTTAAGATAATGATGTGAGTTTCGGGATGAGCAACTGAAATGAAGACAGTAATCCCATTGTGTAGACACAGCCAGTGTAAGCAGGCAAGATCAGGTTGATAGATATAGGTCCCTCTCCTGCTTCAGTATTTCTTTCATAAGTCTCAGAAAAATCATTGACCACAACTCTCTAAAGCAAGTGAGAATATTGGGATAAATGAATAAACAGACTCTACATTGGCAAGTCTGGATGGGATTTTTTTGTTCCTCCCAGTCTTTGTTGTTGTTGTTTCTGTTGTTAGGAAAGGAATTAAATTCACAAAATAGAAATGAAAAGGAAAGTCAAAGAAAATCAGAGCCAGGCAGAAAGTCCTCAGAGAAAGTGAACAAAGACAACAAAAATAAAGAATAGAGAAGGGAGGATGAATAAAAGGTAAGGCCAGAGGACAAAACAACACAAGAGACCTCCAATGGCCGGGAACAAGAATGAAAACACCATTCTGCCTGGACTTCTCACCTAGGAGACTCAAGAGATAGATAAGAGTAGAGAAGACACTCCTTGCCAAGAAATATACTTTGTAATATTAGATTCTTCTGAGGTTTGATGTTGAAATTAAATTATAGCACCATTATCATATTTTATGCAATGCTGTAAGCTAAACAAATGCATTTCTTGAAAGTTGGATTCAGTTGTATAAAGTTGAAATATGACAGAGCCTAAATATATATTGCCTTTAACTTAGGCAGCCTCTCATAATCCATTGTATTTATTATTCTAAATTCCCTTCGTACAGGAATACTTATGCACAACACTTGGTTATATTGCCCTCCCTTATATTCCTCCTTTTTCTGGGTATAAAAATATCTCTCTGATATGAAGATAAGGAGCATAGAAAGCTGAAGTCAGCGTAGCAGAGAAGTCCCATGAAGGAAAAAAGGGTGATGAATTTGGTTTCAGATGACTGGCAAGATATCAGTAAATACAAAAAAGACATAATGTTTGTTTATGGTTAGAGGATATCCATCAGTTAGAACAAATTACTCCACATAACAATATAAATAAATGATGTGAACTAAAGGCTGACAAGTAAATAGGTCAAAGCAAAGCCACAAGTTAATATAAACAAAAGCTTCAAGCACTTCATATTTAATACATCCAATATTTCTAGGGAGGACAATAAGGCAATAGGCCACCATACTATAATTCCTCTCAAGTCTGTATTGCCAGTAATTCTTTCAGATGAAAAGAATTGACTCTGTCAAGGATTATTATGTCTTTCCAACTGGAAGAAGGAAGCAGAAGAGAGGCCCAAGCCTGTTATGAATAAAATGTGCATGTAAGTGAAGACTTTGTGTGTAGTAGGTGATCGCAAATCAGATAAAAGAAAGATTCTATTGGTCTAGGCCTTTTAGTGGGACATATTCCTGAAAGAATTTTCTGCATCCAACTTATCTTTCTATTCATCTGAAAGTGAACGACATCAGGTTCTCACTAGATTGTTACATGTATAATTTGTATACCTATGTGCTTGAGTGAATAGATATTGTATTTAACATATACATTTCTGGGTTTGATGAGTCTATATATGTGCATATCTACCAATGTGTACAGATAAATATGTATGCAAATTCATGTATTTATGTGTATATATATTGATACACAGATATGTTAGATATATCAATATTTGAATAATTGATATGTGTAATATATACATAATATGGTATTTTTTATATCAATTACAGAATGAATCTGGTATTGATTGACTTGGAAATGTGTACACACACACATACACACACACATGCACACATATTTTACTAATGGGCCTTCTACCTACAGTTATCAGGCCATCTGCTGCATGTTTTGGAACTGATTTCCTTTGCTCAAGCCTGGTGGTATTTCTTTAAATACACTGAGATCTACAGCTTGATCTTCTGATTCTTATCAGTCATATTAACAACTCCTGTGATTCTCCCCCTCATTGTACTGTCCCCTGTGGCAGGAGAACCATCAGGGGCGAACAACAATTATCCCAATAGTTAACTCTGGTCCCAAAGTTGATGTACACATCACAAGGCCAAGTGTGCCTCCTAAGTTGAAGATTTCAGTGATTAACTATCTAGCTACCTTGGGCTGAAAATCTGCAATACTTAAGTTGAGGCTGCTAGCTTTCCTGAATAACCATCTGTTCTTCTGTCATATACCTGAAACCAGGTTTGGATTTAGAGATTTCCACATTTCATATCCAGGTTTGACCTTAGATACAATTTACATATTCTTTACTAAAGCCATGTAGCATCCACAACTTATGTATACAAAGAGCAGCACAGCTCTTACGTACTCAGAGGGAATTTTACCTGGGAATGATATAACAGCTAATGGGAACTAGAAAAGAAAGTTTACTATGCCAAGATTTCTGTGGTTATTAGGTTTTCCTTGATGCATAACAATTCAGAATTTTCAATAATTCAGTGGACACATGACACACAAAAAGAGAAATGGTTATCTCAGGCACAGAGATGTGTGTGTGTGTGTGTGTGTGTGTGTGTGTGTGTGTGTGTGTGTGTGAGAGAGAGAGAGAGAGAGAGAGAGAGCATGTGTGTGTGTGTATATGTATGTGTGTGTATCATAATTCAGGAGCAGTATGACTAATAAAATTGAAACAAAAGCCATATAATTAGTGATTGTTATCCATAATGTACTATGTTATCTCTCAACTCTTTTGCTGTCACTTGTTATCTGATATATGTGTGTGTATGTGTGTGTGTGTGTGTGTGTGTGTGTGTGTTTGGTTATTTGAAATTGAATAGGGAAGGGGGAAAACAAGATGAGGGGAGGGAGTGAGGGTAGGGAAATAGGAACCAAGACATGAGAAAGGGTATCAATGCTTGTGAAGTAATGCACATTCTATCTGGTGAACATAATGTAACCCTTCTAGTAATTACAATTTGGAAGTTTTAGTTATGACTTCAAAGTTTTATGAAGACAACACCTGGAAAATAGACTGAGTACCTCTCACTTAAATTCCAGTAACAAATATGCTAATCAGCTTCCACATATTCCATTTGTATGTCTAATAGCATCTCACATTCGAAGTATCAAGCACTACCACACCTTCTATTCTAATTTTTTTTTCACATCACAGTTGACATAAGATTACCTTTAAACCTATGAGGTATCACTCTTTTGATCCATTTCCATGTCTATTACCGAAGTTGCTCAGTTGTATCATGCAGTAAGACAGCAGTGGAGGTGGTTTCTGACTGTACAGTGGGTTGACATGGCTGGCACCTTGACCTTCTCTAAAATAATGTTGAAGCAACAGGAATCAGGACTCAGGTGAACCAGCTATGACTTTTGATTTATAGTGAAGATCATCATAAGTTTTGATAACACGGCACCAGTTTGCTCTTAGTCAATGGTGTTAATCTTAGGTGACAAGTAATGAATGATAAGCACCTGTAACTCTGAAGTTTCTCCATTGCACATTTGACAGGGCTTGAAATCTTGGCCTGGGTTAAGACACCAGTTGGCTTGTTTATTGGCTATTTAAAACCAAACCTTACAAAGACAGATTATGATGGAAATTTAGAGAATTCTTCGATACATAGTCATTCACATGAATTAAATGATCCTATTAATTTTGGATAATACAAATTATCTAGCTGGTACTGTGGAAAGAAAAAAATAATTCATCTGAGTTTTTATTGGATTCAGTTTGTCATAGGGATACATTGTAACACATGCAACTGTGAACCTTCACCTAATATAGCTTGCCACTCATCTTGTTAAATAACATTAAAATGCAGATAATGAACAATGTGGTGGTAAGATTTGGGGGGAAGGAAAAGTGGGACAAAAAAACATGAGAAGGGGCATCAATGTTCAAGAAGTAATGTACCCACTATCTGATGAATGTAATTGTAATCCCTAATCCCTCTATATATTACCTCAACAATGAAATAAATTTTTTAAAAGAATTTTAACCCACCTCTCTCAACTATAAATCAGAACTTTCCATGCATCACAAGTTCCATCATTAACACTGACTCAACTATTTAAATTATTTGTTTGGCTTTACTTATAAGTGTCTTTGTAGGGAAAATAAGGTGGATTTCTCTTTAATGATGAGAAAAAATATATAGTTACATATACCTAAAAAAGCAAATGCTAATGAACTTGAGGCAGCTAAAAAATGTCCAAGTTAGCTTGGAAACTATTTTATAGATATAGGTTCTAGTGATTGCATATAGAGATTGCATTCTTGAATACTTATTTGTTAAACATGACATTTGAAATATGATGTAAAAATCAATGTTAATAAAATCGAAAAAAATATAGGTTCCTTTAGAGAGAAAAAAACCTATGTAAAATAAGAAAGATAGAAATAGCTAGAAAGTTACCAGCTCTCTACTATTTGGCAAGTAGTTTTCTGAAGAAAGGATCAGAAAGCTTTGTCTCATCTTAATAATCAAAAATGAGCATTAATTCAGCTCAATAGCTACTCACAGTTTTCAGATTCTTTGAGTCTTTTTTTCTTTTTTGCCATTATAAAATCTGAACCCAAACACAAATGAGAATCTCTTTGCCATATAAACTCACTGTCTATTTAACATCCCCTTTCATTCATTTCTGTTGTGGAGAGTGAGCTTCTTATGCCTGTTCTGGGACTGGTTGGTCCCCACGTGGCCATCTGCTGACACACTTCCTTAACCAATGGCTGGGAGGAGGCACAGTAGCTATGCACAAATACAGAAGAGATAGTCTATAAAAAGGACAGAGACCAATTATTCTCATTAGTCAACAAGGACAGAGAAGGAGCTAATGGGGCTTCTGTTTCAACAGAGGGAGAATTTAAGTTAATTATTAGGAAAATCTTTGTAACTATTAGGACAGTTAGGACTTTGGAAACCCTGTGCCCAGGGAGCAAGCAAAATCACCTTTGCTTAAGGGTATTCCAGGTAAGATTAGCTCACTATTTATCAAAAAAATTAAAGAATTATTAAGTCAGCACCACTAAAATTGTGCTTAAAAAATAAACCTGCTCTAGAAGATTGTAGAACACCTCGAATCTTAGCAAAACCATTAACACAATGTCAGTCATCAGACTCAATACTAGGACTAGAGCAATAAAAAGAGCAACAAAAATTGTGGTCTTTATAAAGTTTATAATCTAAGGAAGTGCTGGGCAAAGGTATAAAGGATTTAGAGGCTGTTTTTGTTGTAGTTGTTTTTAAGTAATGACACTGTTTATTTGGTTTGGAAATGTATAATCATTTACTGAAACAATACAAAAACAGTATCTCTGACAATTTTGAATCTGCCTCTTTTCCTGAATTAAATTGTAGGTCAGATTCCTACTCAGTTCCACACATAAGTATGTTAATCATTTAAAGAGTGTTCTCCCTTCAAGGTTAACATCACAATCAACGGGCTGTCATTACCACCTCTTGTTCCATACCATCATTATGGTGCCTATATATCTCCAATCATTGTTCTAAACCTGAAGGCCTAACTAACAGCATCTTTCCCTTGTAATATGTCCTGTTCTTGTGTCATTCTCTCCTACAGTCACCTGAGATTTTAGACACAGCCCTGGTAAATATGCATCTTGTTAAGTGATGGCAGCCATGTTTTATTACCAACAAGATTCTTCACAACCAACTTGAGAAAATAATCAACACGAACACAATTTGTTTAAGACTGCTTGAATATACATTCTTCTGTCCCCTACTTTTGTCCATTCCTTGTATAATTCTGAATCTCTTGTCAATACTTTGAAGATAATAGTCAGGATCTGAATCCTCCATTGTATGACCACTGAATAAATTCCACTTCTGCCCTCACTGTCACTTGTCCCCTGTATAGTCAACTGAAATGAATTATCAAACCTGATTTGTTTGGAAAAATAGTCAGCCTCAGGTCTAGAACTCCAATCACAGAAGGAAAAAGGGGAATCATATTTTATAAGTAAAATGAATGTCATGTTAAGCAGAAAAAAGTCACTGAAAGAATTTTCAAAATACAGGGGTTGGAGAAGATTGAGAAGGACATGGGCATTTTAGATAGACGATGTAGAAAAATGCATGGAGAAGGTGTTACTTTAATCAATTCTGGGAAGGTAAGGAAGCTATAGGAATCCAGGAATTAGGATGCTCCAATAAGAATAACAATAGTCTCTAATGTAGAACTCTGGCTAACATGTTAAAGGAAAGTAATAAAATAGAATGCCCAAAGAGTAAGGAATTCAACAGAAGCATACTGCACACAGCTTTGTGTGTCTCATCGTACTGTAGCTTTTCTACTGAATGTGAGAAAGAGAAAGTGATGTGGACCCTTGAAGAGTTTAAAATCATACGGTACTGTGTTCTCCATAGGGTAAAAAGGGCCAAATATAAGAGCAAATGATGTGTTTTCCAGGATATGCCAGTAATTCTAGTAAAAAGAAACCTGCACTGAGATGGCTACTGTGAAGGTTTGAAGAATTCAAAGTCTGGATATATTTTAACAGTAGACATAGAATCAAAAGGATTCACTGAGAAATATAACCAAGACACTTTTTAAGAATGATATCTCAGGCCAGGAATTTGGCCTAGAGGTAGAGTGCTTACCTAACATGCACGGGGTTCAATTCCTTAGTACTGCATACATAGAAAAAAGCCAGAAGTGGTTCTATGATTCAAGTAGTGGAGCTCTAGCCTTGAGAAAGCCCAAAGGACAGTGCTCAGACCCTGAGTTCAAGCCCCAGGACTGGAGAGTCTTATCTTCAATTAGCCACTAGAAAAATGGAAGGAGTGCTTTGGCATACAGTAATGGAGTACTACATTGAGCAAAAGAGTCCAAGGACAGGACCTGAGTTCAAGACCCACACACAACAAGAAAGAAAAAAAGGAAAGAATGATATCCCCATAGTGCATTTTCAAGAGATGCCATGGCAAGAATCAATGTGAAATAGTCAATAGGAGAAATAAAAGGAAAATTAAAGAGTTAAGAGAGAAATAGAAAAATCTGCAATCATAACAGGAAAGTTTAATGCCATAAGTATATAATTTACCCAGATATGATGATGAAGTTTCTTAGGACCTAAAATATCATTTAATATTTTCATTATTAATCTAATGGTTATTTATAAAACACTAAACCAAGGAGATTCTTCTCAAGTCACACAAAATATTCAATAAAATGTATCACATGCTGAGAAAAAAAATGTGAGGAAATACCAAAATCTTTAATATATTATAGAATGTTTTCTTTGAACACAGAAGAAATAATGTCAAAACATTAAAAATATGGGTCCATAAAGCTACTTTTGTAGCTCAAAATGGAACTTTGATATAATGAGGTGGAGAAAAGTAATTGCTTTAAGAGGGTGCTAATTTTTCAATGGGGTTTTACCATGGTATTTTATACGTACGGATCCATTAGTCTAACCAGATTACCAGGCAGGTACTCTACCACTTGAGGACAGTGCTCAGGCCCTGAGCTCAAGCCCAGGACTGGTCAAAATAACAAAACAAACAAAGAAAAAACACCCGCAAGAAGAAATTGAATTGTTCCATGCGTGTTTCTAAGTCATTCCTTTTCTAAGCCTTGATGAGGAATTAGAAATACAATGCATTGAAGAATGTGTGTATAAATATTTGTTTTCTTCAGTGCTGGGGATTGATTCCAGGGTCTTACACATGCTGGCAGGTGTTCCAGCAGTGAGCTAAAAACCCAGCCTAAACATTTTTGTTTTATGATTGAAGTATTCTTGGCCACATGTAGCCCTTTTACATATTTTGCAATGTTTCTCTTTCTAGTTGGATGCTTATTATCTTGAGGGAACAGAGCCATCCCATCCTCATCCTATGCATTTCACTTTCTCAGGGTTTTACCCAGGCCTGTGTACACAACAGCTGCTCAAAACATCTTTGTGGAATTGACAGAATTACACCGGAGTCAAGAAAGTTCCACACAGGAGGAGGTCTTAACAAATAAAGAAGCTGAGCAGCAGCTGTTGGAAGTTATAACGTTAGCATCGATCTGAAGGTTGTTTGGAGGCTTCTTTCATTTTCTTGCTAATGGCATTAGGGGCTCTGTAGCAGATAACAGGCTCTGACGTGGAGACCTTAATCCAAGCAGTCTGCAGATGCCTTGACCTTCAAGGAGTGTAGGCATTGATCAGCACTGAGAAGGTGGAAGGTCAAAGATTGAGAGTCATCAAGGCATACTGAACTGCAAGATTACAAAGTTGCTCATCCTCTACTTTGGGAAAAGGCCTAGGTTCAATCCAGCCCAGGATGAAACATGTTTACAGAGAGTTCTTAGAAAGAAACCCCCACAGATTCTTGACATGCTAGATAATCTCTTGCAATTTAACCAGAAATCTAGGGTATGTTGAAACCTCAGGCCAACCACACAAAAGAGACAGAGAATGGAATTCTGAGCTTACATCACATCCATCTATTATCTGATCACCATGCCCATAGACCTAAAGAAGAAGTTAAATCAACAAAATTTAGAATCTGTGACAAATTGTCTTTAACCAAGTTTCACCTTTATACATGCTACATTCTCTGGATTTAATTGCCTGGTTTTCACACCATGTGTCTGTCTAACTCACAGTAAATCAGAACAGAAAAAAAAATAAAGTTTATACATATAATTGCATCGGAAACATTACTATTTCCTATTAAATTTCCTTCGTCATCATCCTCCATCTCAATTAGGGTTAAAACTCACCCTTTTGACATTCTAATATGGTTGAGACTACAGTGGTTGATAAGCTACTCCAGAAGTTTCATTAGTATTTATGGTTTCCAAAATACTGACAGGATGAGAGAAGTACACAAGTAGAAACCTGACATTACTGAATGTTTATAACAATCAAGGATTAAGTATTCTGCATGTTTCTATATATCTAATTTTATGTGGGGAGTAATCTCTACCAAATTAACTTCCACATAGCCATGTTTCAATAACTCTGGTAAATAGTTGTAGAGTTCCATATAAATGCATTCTTATATAAATTTTTTCTCTCATGTACACAAATCACACATGCACATATACCAAATTACTACTACAAACAGCATTTTGTTTTGTTCATAAAGGAGACATATTGAAGGGGAAAGTAAATAATTGTAACTTCAGA
The DNA here is from genome assembly GCF_031878675.1 of Megascapheus bottae. Lineage (NCBI taxonomy): Eukaryota > Metazoa > Chordata > Mammalia > Rodentia > Geomyidae > Megascapheus > Megascapheus bottae. The sequence continues at coordinate 25,775,708 of NC_143527.1, forward strand.
CTCAATAGATTATTTTAATACTCAAAAAGATAAATTTATACCACTACTTTATGCCATATAAAAAAATCTCAAAATGAGTCGTTGTCCATATGTAAAATGTAAAAATCACAAAATTCATAGTCAAAAGCATGATTCAACTTTGTGATCTTTAAATCAAATAGTCTTATAAAATGTTGTACCACAAGTACAAGCAATAAAAAGAAAACATTCAACAATTTGATTTTATCTAAATTGGAATTATTTATTTTATAATAATACATATTAATAGGCCAGTGACAGAAATAGGCACCTAATGAACATAGGCATCAACGTCATTTTATATCCACTATGAAAGGTACTTAAAAAATGGACAAGAATAAGGACTCTTGAAGATGTAGGGAACATGCAATTCTCCTCCTCCTCTCTCTCTCTCACACCCCCTCATTCACCTCCTCTCCCCTGCCCCCTTCTCTGCCTTTCTTCTCTCCTCTCCTTCCCCATCCCCAACCCCTTCCTCTTCCTACTCCTCCTACTGGTTGCGACTTGAACACAAGGCATCAAAGCCTCATTCTGCATTATCACTCACTACTGGTACACAACACCTTGAGTCACAACTTTAGATGTGGCTAGTAGAATTTGATTTGAACGTGGATCCTTAGATCAATGCAGTCTGAATAGGGATTAGAATATGAGCCACCAGCACCCAGCTAGGTAAGCATATTTTTAAATTTCATTTCATTTTGCTGTATGCCGGGGCCAACCGGCAGCAAACCAGGGTTCGCAGATTGGGGTTCCTGAAATAGGGGACAAGGACTAGGAAGAAAAAGAAGAGAGACAGACACACCGGGTCCGGGATGTCCGCAGTCCAGGCAAAGACTGCCGAGACTGCTGCGTTTATTTTCCACTCCCCCTTCTTCTCTCCTCCTCTCCCAGGGAACCTCCAGGTGTTACATTCATATGGTAATTCTCAGGTCATTTACATAGAATAGGGCCAGAAAGCAATAAGACAATATAGCCATCGTCTGATGCAAGTCAAGGTACAGTTTGATTCCACTCTGGCTCCCAACATGTAAAGTTGTTGTACAGAGGGTTACAGTTACATAAGTAAGGTAATGAGTATGTTTCTTGTATATGTTGTACCCCTCCTTCATTTTCCTCCCACAGTCACTTTCCCCACTTCACCCCCCAAGTTGTAAAGTTTATTTGGTGTCTAAAGTCTTGTGTGTATCATTGTTGCATTGGTTTGCCATTTTGTGATTCCCCTTCCCGTCCCCAAAACAGATAAAGGTATATATGAGACACAGGATACTAGCATCAAAAAAACAGTGACTACAGGGGATAAACCAAAGGGGAGAAAAAGAAAGAAAGAACTTTAGTACACCCAAAACATCAAAAACAAAAATACCGGCATGTTTTCATAGAGTTCATTTCGATTAGCATCATTTCATATGGTCATAAGTTAGGGAAGCAATTCTTTAAAAGTAAGTTGTACTCATCTCTGGTCATAAAAGAAATGCAAATCAAAACAACTCTAATATTCCACCTCACTCCAGTTAGAATGGCCAGGATCAAGAAATCTAATAACAACAGATGGTGGAGGCGATGTGGCCAGGAGGGATCACTACTACACTGTTGGTAGGAGTACAAACTCCTTCAACCACTATGGAAAGCAGTATAGCAGGTCCTCAAAAGACTAAATATAGAGCTCCCCTATGACCCAGCAATTCCACTACTTGATATTTAACCAACCATCCAGAAACAAGGACATACTAAATCCACTAGCACAACGATGTTCATTGCAGCACTATTTACCCTAGCAAAGATATGGAACCAACCCAGATGTCCCTCAGTTGATGAGTGGATCAACAAGATGTGTTATTTATACACAATGGAATTCTATGCTGCTGTCAGAAAGAATGACCTCACACCATTTGTAAGGAAATGGAAAGACTTAGAAAAAAATCATATTAAGTGAAGTAAGCCAGACTCAAAGGAACATAGACCCAATAGTCTCCCTCATTTGTAATAATCAGTAGAAACCTTGGGCTCTCCTAGCATAGATTTACAATAGAACAAAATCTAGAGACATTAGGCCAAATAATATGATATTAAATGTAAGGACCTCCAGGATAAGGAAACAAAAGCCATATAATAAGTGACTGTTGTCCTTAATGTACTATGTTACCTCTCATCTCTTTTGCCATCCCTTGGTTATCTCATATTGTTACAATATTTCACCTTGTTATCTGATATATTTTATATGTTCTTTATTGGTTATTTGAAATTGGATAGGGAAGCGGGGAAATCAAGTTGAGTGGGAGGAGGGTGGGAAGGAAATGGGGACCATGTCATAAGAAAGGGTATCAATGTTTGTGAAGTTATGCACCTATCTGGTGAATATAATGTAACCCTTCTATTAATCACAATAAAAGTTAAAAAATTAAAAAAAGTAAGTTGTGCTACACAATTCTTCACATATGCAAAAATCAATGAATTGTATATTTCAAATGGATAGATTTTATAGTATAAAATTGTAATTCAAAAAACTATTCAAATGATTCATTTTTAAATATTACAAATGAAAATATTAAAAGTGAAATAAAATATCATTTACAATAGCATTAAAAAGCATGAACAATTTGGGAATAAATCTGATAAAATATATCTACAATTCACCACTAAAAATAACATTGCTGAGAGACTAAATAAATATGGAAATACACTATTTCAACAGGGATTACTCTGTACTTCTAAGATGTGAATTCTCGCCAAATGTTCTGACATATTTCATTTTAATTTCTACCACAGTCCCAGTAGTAATTTTATTAAAATAGACAACGTTAATCTAAAATTTGTTTATAAAGAACAAAATTTTGTAAGAGACAAGATCGGGAGTATTCAGGGTGGTATAAGGAACAAAAGGCACACAGTATCCTTAATATGTGGCTTTTAAATCCAAAGAGTACAAGAGCGAGGACTCAATATCTGCATACCCAGTGCTATGGACATGGTAATGGAAATATAAACATAACTATATAGATATAAAAACCTATGACTCTATAGATATAATGTTTTATTTTCTAAAATTAATATGTTTCTATGACATACAAACCCTTAGCCTAATTTTGATTAAGTTCTAAATATTAAAAACCAGTGATTGTAAATTGAGATTCCCTTCTTGAACACTCGTTTGTTAAACCTGTCATTTAAAATATGATGTAAAAATCAATGTTAATAAAGAAAAAAAATGAACCTAAAAAAATTTGTAGGAGAATGACATGGGAGATTTGTGCATATCAAAACACTTTTGAAAATAAAAATGGGAAATACGGAGATCAGCGGAAGATGGGGGTGGTTCAGGGTGAGACGTACTGAGCTCCTGCCAAGATTCTTGTACCGGCAGTGCAGGAGACAGTCCTCTAACAGAAATTGATCCTAAGTAAGCTTTAGGACCACAGAGAACTCAGGCAGAGAGGAAAATAAGGAAAAAAAGGAAGAATACCAGCACAAAAAGAGAGCATGGAGCTCCGCCGTGGAGCAGCCGGGGAGTCAAAGGCTCTTCTGAATCAGAGCAGAGAAAGTACTCCACAGCAGCACAGACCTACCAGCTGCAGACAGAGGCACACAGAGCCTGCGCGAGCCCAGAGTCCACACCCAGCCAGTACGGACCTGCCAGCTTCACAGGACTGGACAATCCAGCAATTTGTGAGTAGCTCCAAGGAGAAGTTTCCACTTCTGCTCTGGGAACAACATTGGGAGGGAGCCCCTCCCCCACCAGCTGAGAGCAGCGCCATCTTGACTGTTGGCAACCACCCAGGCCAAAGCAATTGGAGCCTGAGAGGTGTTGCTGACAGCACCACCAACCCATAGGGCAAAGGATTTCCCAGAGATCCCTTAGCGAGAAATCCGGTACCAGCGCTGCTAAAGTCCGTCCCCCTGCGCTGCCAGCAGACCTGGTAAACAAAGCCTCCTGTCAATCTCTCAGCTTTGTTTTACCAAACAAGCAATCTCATCCAAAAAACGGCAAAGCCAAATCACAAGAGAAAAAGACTTTGTGAAGTGTTTAGATCCCGAATTTAGTGGAGACACAAGTTTCCTAACCTCTTCCCCCAACAAAAAACAAAAAAACAAAAAACTGAAGAATACCCTTTTTTTAATTTTTTACCCCAATTCATTTGCATTTTTAAATGTTCTTATTTTTCTCTTTGCCATTTAACCTACACCATTTTTTCTAATATTATGATTCATTCTTTTTTTCTCTTTCTCTTTTCTTTTCTTTTTTTTCTCTTCTCTTTTCCCACAATCCTGCTGTCACTGTGGTCATTCCTAGAAACACAGTGACAGCTCTGGGTACAGTCTGAATAAAAACGATATCCATATTAACACAGTCACCTGATTTTAAACTCTGGGTTCTCAACCCTTGTATGTCTTGGGTAAGAACTCAGAACAGTGAGGAATCTCCCACCAACTTTTTTTCTTTTTTTTCATTTTGTGTGTGTGTGTGTGTGTGTGTTCTGTTTTCTTTTATTTTGTTGCTGTTTTGTTTCTTTTTTTTCTCTTTTCTTTTCTTTTCTTTCTTAAATTGGTATCATTGAAATCTCCTATATCAACCTCTCTCTTTACTCTATATATTCTTCTTATTACTATTCTAATTTTGATAAGTTTTATCTAAGTTCATCTAAACTTTCTGCTCAAATACACCACCTGTCTATCACCTTAGGTCAGTTATCCTTACACAATACCCTTTCTTCATTACTATAATATTCTTACACTCCTATATTATTCTTTTCCTACCTCACTTGTCATCTTTCCTATTACTTTTCTATCTCTAGTCCTCTGTTCATCCTTCAACTCTTATAATGCATGGATCTACATTTGATGGTTGTTGAGCAATGCTGTGTATCTAGGTGTTTAATTATACCCTAGGTCCAGAGGGACTTAAATACAATAGAGATTAGATTGAGGGACTTATTGTTTTGGTCATAAATCGGTAACCTGTGGTTGTATTAGATTTGTATATAAGTGCACAAAAAGAAAGAGACAGTGATATTACCAATCTAAAAGACCTAATATCTATTGTCAGCCAACTAAAAAGGTCTAGGTTGTTTATATCTGAAAAATTATAAACTTGTTTAGTATTAATGTTCCTCCCATTTTCAAATGGGCAGAACAAGAAACTCAAGAAAAATGTCAAATCAAGGAATAGCATCTCCCACCCAACATAAACAGGCAATGGAGCAGTCAATGGAAAATCTAGAGGAGAGCCTTCCAAGTGCTATACAAATGAAATTGATAAACATCATTAATGAAAATGTGAAAACATAAAGAAAAAGCTAAGGGAGGAAGCCACAGCTATACAAGAGGAACCCATAAACAAGGTGATATGTGAAAAAGGGGAAGCCATAAAGGAGGCCATAATAAAGGTTTTTCAAAGAAAAATGGATGAATTCATAGAATGCACAAAAAAGGTGACTGAATGCCAACAAATGTCCAAAGAGAATAAAGCTGCTGAGCTAACCACTCAAATGGAAATCAAGGAGCTTAAGAAATCCATACATGATCTAAAACAAGAGATGCAAGGCATCAAAAATGAGCAATTAGAAGCAAGGGAGATGAAGAATAAAGAAGATGGCTTTGATAGCAGGATAGACAATGCAGGAGAGAATTTCTGGGGTTGAAGATAATTTAGTTATTATAGAAAAAGAACAGAAAATGAGTCAATTCAAATCTAGGAAATATGAGAAAATGCTACAGGAGGTCCAAGATACAATTAGGAAGCCTAATTTAAGGCTAATTGGTATTGAGGAGGGTCTGGAGAAAGAGGTCAATGGTATTGGAAATATACTTCAGGGAACCATCTCAGAGAACTTCCCAAATATCCAGAAGGGCAGGCCATTCCAGATACAATAGTTTTTAGAACCTCAAACAGACCTGACCAGAAAAGGACATCCCACTGCCATATTATAATCCAAACTCGATCAATAGAGGTCAAAGATAGGATCGTAAAAGCAGTCAGGGAGAAGAGAACCATCACCTATAAAGGCAAACCAATCAGAATAACCCAGATTTCTCAAAGAGACCATGAAAGCAAGAAGAGATTAGAACGATATATACCACGCCATGAAGTCAAATAACTACCAAGCAAGAATACTGTACCCAGCTAACCTCTCATTCATAACTGAGGGAACAATAAAAACATTCCATTCCAAGGAGAAGCTTCAATATTATGTAGCAACAAAACCAATACTACAGAAAATTCTCAAAGATGTTCTACACATGGAAAACCAACACAAACATAATACAGAGAAAGACATGGCACCTAAAACTCATAACATCTAAGTACCACAAAAACTATCAAGACACAGGCCATAATGAAAGCTTGTAAAAATGGCAGGAATTAATAAATATTTCTCAAACATGACTCTCAATATCAATGGACTTAACTCCTCAATTAAATGGCATAGATTATCTAGTTGGATCAAAAAGCAAGATCGATCATTCTGCTGTCTTCAAGAGACACATCTTACCCAAAAAAACAAACATTTTTTGAAAGTGAGAGGTTGGAATAAACTCTATCAAGCTAATGGTCCCCATAAACAGGCAGGAGCTGCCATCCTCATATCAGATAAAATAGACTTCAAATTAAAACTAGTGAGAAAAGACAAAGAAGGTTACTACATACTACTAAAGGCATCTTTCCTCCAGGAGGGCATAGCCATCCTAAATATCTACAGACCTAATCTCAGAGCTCCGAACTTCATCAAGCAAACTTTACTTTCACTGAAACCATACATAGATTGAGACACAGTGATTGTTGGTGACTTTAACACATGACTCTCACCTTTGGACAGATCAACAAGGCAAAAACTCAACACAGAAAACTTAGAATTGAACAACTATGTAGACCAACTAGATTTAACAGACATCTGCAGAATATTCCACCCAGCAACAACACAGTATATGTTTTTCTCAGCAGCACATGGAACATTTTCAAAAATAGACCACATTTTAGGCCATAAAACAAACCTTGGCAGATTCAGAAACACTGAAATTATTCCCTTCACTCTCTCAGACCACATGGGCATCAAATTGGAACTGAACACCCATCTCCACCAACAAAAACCCTGTAACTCATGGAGATTGAAGAACACATTGTTGAATCACCAATGGGTCATCGAAGAGATCAGAACAGAAATCCAACAGTTTATGAAATTTAACAATAAGGAGCACACAAAATACCAGGAACTTTGGGACATGGCAAAGGCAGTACTCAGAGGAAAATTTATAGCTCTGATTGCCTACAATAACAAATTGGAAAAATCGCAAACCAACAATTTAATGTGTCAACTTAAGCTCCTGGAAAAAGAGCAACAAACCAACCCTAATCCCAGTAAAAGGAAGCAAATTATTAAAATCAAACCAGAATTAAATGAATTGGAATCCAAAAAAACTATAGAAAGAATCAACAAAACAAGGAGTTGGTTCTTTGAAAGAATTAACAAAATTGACAAACCCTTAGCAAATCTTACCAAAGAAAGAAACAAAGAAATAAACAAAATAAACAAAATCGCAGACAAAAATGGTAATATCACGACAGAAATTACCAAGATCCAAAGTATCATGAGGGAATACTTCTCAAACCTTTACGCCAACAAATTTGAGAATCTAGAAGAAATGGACGAATTCCTAACCAATATTAACATACCCACACTGAACCAAGAAGAACTAACCCAACTAAACAGGCGTATTTCAAACAACGATATAGAAAAGGCAATAAAAGACTTTCCACCTAAGAAAATCCCAGGGCCAGATGGATTCACAGCTGAATTCTATAAGGGCTTCAAAGCAGAGCTCACACCAATACTCCTCAAGCTCTTCAATGAAATTGAAAATGAAGGTTCTTTACCAAACTTATTCTATGAAGCCAGTATAACCCTCATCCCCAAACCAGACAGAGATTCATCAAAGAAAGAGAACTACAGACCCATTTCTTTGATGAACATCGATGCAAAACTTCTCAACAAAATACTGGCCAACCATCTACAACAACTCATCAAAAAAATTATACAATATGATCAAACAGGTTTCATCACAGGGAGGCAAAGCTGGTTCAACATACACAAATCAATTAATATAATTCAACACATCAACAGGAGCAGGGACAAAAATCACATGGTTGCCTCAATAGATGCAGAAAACGCATTTCACAAGATCCAACACCACTTTATGTTAAAAATCTCTGGAGAAACTAGGAATCCATGGAACATTCCTCAATATAATAAAGGCTGTGTATGACAAACCCACAGCTAGTATTATACTTAATGGCGAAAAGGAAAGCCATTCCCTCTAAAATCAGGAATGAGACAAGGATGCCCACTCTCTCTACTCCTCTTTAACATAGTATTAGAATTCCTAGCCAGTGCAATAAGGCAAGAAGCAAGCATAAAGGGGATCCAAATAGGGAAAGAGGAAGTAAAACTTTCCCTCTTTGCAGATGACATAATTCTGTATTTAAAGAATCCTAGAAACTCTACTCCCAAGCTCCTTGAGCTGATTCAAACTTTGGAAGGGTAGCAGGGTATAAAATCAACCCTCAAAAATCAACTGCCTTCCTTTATGCCAACAGTGAGAGGAACGAGGCAATAATCAGGAAAGAAACTCCTTTCGCAATAGCCTCAAAGAAAATAAAGTACCTAGGAATTAGCTTAACTAAGAATGTAAAGGACCTTTTTGACGAAAACTTTAAAACCCTAAAAAAGGAAATTAAAGCAGAACTAAGGAAATGGAAAAACCTCCCATGCTTCTGGATTGGAAGAATCAACATTGTGAAAATGACAATCTTGCCAAGAGCTATCTACAAATTCAATGCAATACGCATAAATATCCCAATGTCGCTCTTTAAAGAAATAGAAGAGGCAATCCAAAATTTCATATGGAATAATAAAAGACCGCGTATAGCAAAAACACTTCTTAGCAGAAAGAACAGCACAGGAGGAATTTCAATACCAAACTTTAGACTCTATTACAGAGCTGTAATTATCAAAACAGCTTGGTACTGACACAAGAACAGGCCTGAAGACCAGTGGAATAGAACAGAACTGAAGACCCAGATATTAAACCACAGACCTATGGCCACCTAATCTTTGACAAGGGAGCCAAAAAAATAGAATGAAAGAAAGATAGCCTCTTCAACAAATGGTCTGGCAGAACTGGTGAAGCACATGCAGAAAACTAAAGTTGGATCCTTCTTTCTCATTCTGTACTAGAATTAACTTCAAATGGATCAAAGTCCTGGAGGTAAAAGCTGACACACTGAAAACTTTACAGGAAGGAATAGGAGATACACTAGGCCTCCTTGGCACAGGTCGAAACTTTCTAAATAAGGACCAAGAATGACAACAAATCAGAGAAAGGCTGGATAAGTGCAGAGCTTTTGTATTGCAAGGGACATAGCTAGTAAACTAATTAGGAAGCCTACAGAGTGGGAGAAGGTCTTCACCAACCATACAACACACAAAGGCCTCATATCTAAAATATATCAACAACTCAAAAAATTGAATCACTCCAACACTAATCTCCCAAGTAAAAACCATCCCATTAAACAATGGGCCAAAGACTTAAAGAGAGTCTTCTCTGAAGAAGAAACAAAAATGGCTTATAGACACATGAAGAAATGCTCAACATCTCTGGTCATAAAAGAAATGCAAATCAAAACAACTCTAATATTCCACCTCACTCCAGTTAGAATGGCCAGGATCAGGAAAACTAATAACAACAGATGCTGGAGGGGATGTGACCAGGAGGGATCACTACTACACTGTTGGTGGGAGTGCAAACTCATTCAACCACTATGGAAAGCAGTATGGCAGGCCCTCAAAAGACTAACCATAGAGCTCCCCTATGACCCAGCAATCCCACTACTTGGCATTTACCCAATCATCCAGAAACAAAGACATACTAAATCCACCAGCACAACAATGTTCATTGCAGCACTATTTACCATAGCAAAGATATGGAACCAACCTAGATGTCCCTCAGTTGATGAGTGGATCAACAAGATGTGGTATTTGTACACAATGGAATTCTATGCTGCTGTCAGAAAGAATGACATTGCCCCATTTGTTAGCAAATGGAAAGACTTGGAGAAGATCATATTAAGTGAAGTAAACCAGACTCAAAGGAACTTAGGCTCACTGGTTTCCCTCATTTGTCATAATCAGTAGAAATCTTGGGCTCTCCTAGCAGAGATCTGCAATAGAGCAAAACCTTGATACATAAGGCCATATAGTAGGACGCTAAATGAAAGGATCTCTATGATATAGAAACATAAGCCATATAATATGATTGTTGTTCTTAAGGTACTATGTTATCTCTCATCTCTTTTTCTGTCCCTTGGTTATCTCATATTGTTACAGTGTCTCACTTTGTTACCTGATATATCGGATATATTTATATTTGATTATTTGAAATTGGATAGGGAAGGGGGGAAAACAAGATGAAGGGTGGGGCTGGGGGGGAGGGAAATGGGGACTAAGACATGTGAAAGGGTATCAATGTATGGGAATTAATGCACCATCTATCTGGCAATATCATGTAACCCTTCTATTAATTACAATAAAAAATTTATGAAAAAAAGAACTAAAAAGAAGAAAAAAAATGGGAAATAAACCATGACAAAGGTTACATGTTTTTCCTTAAATGTAGATGCTAGACCTAAAATTGATAAACTTATAATTAAAAAAATATAGACATAGAATTGTATATGTACACATATATAGGAAATATATGCATACATGCATACATGCACATATATATATATCTATAAGAGTATATATATGTATATATGCTTATTATTGTGGGAGTGTGAGAATTAGAATAGAAAAGAAAACATCAGGGTGATCACTGCTGAAATACCATGCACTTATCATGATAGAAAACTCATCGCACTACACAATAGAAAGCTGCAAATCGTCATAAGTATATACAAATATTTTTAGCACCATATCTTTGGGATAATTCATGTAAAAGAAATCACAAAATTCCAATAAGTGTCTACTCTATATCATGAATTTAGAAGTTTATTCATGTCCTATGTTGACAATGACCTGAAACCTTTCTTTCTTCCAAACCACAATATTGTCAAACCATTTTTTTCTGTAATCAATTATTTCTTTACCAATTTGAGATATCAAGTATAACTAGACAAAAATCTACAATCCTAAGACTTTTTTCTACTTCATTATCTTACCTCTATGCAAGCTTTAAATAAAAATAAATTTTTGTTTGTGTTAGTATTTGGAATAGTATTTTACCCTTTATGTCATTCTGTTTGGGAGTATCGATTTTATAAATTAATATGAAACATAGATATTACAGCTTTATAGCATCTTCTCATCAGGAAATACAAAATAGCTATTTGAGTTTTATTAGTACTTTAATAATTGTGGACAGTGTTTTTGTAAGGGTTTTGTTTTGCTTTTCCTACTTTTTTTGAGATAGACTTTCACTATGTAGTACACAATAGTGTGGGATTTGCTATCTTCATGCCTCAAACTCATGAGTGCTGGGATGCTTTGTAATTGTTAGAGTGGTTTGTTTTGTCTTTCCAGCTTTTACTTGTGTGTATGCTTTTAAAAAGTGTGATTTAAAACACAACCCAATTCCCTGATCTTTTTGTATAGAAATGCTAGTCATTGCTCACTTACTCCCTCCCACTCCTAACTTAATCAGGGGACCTGGGATGGGCATAGTACTTTCTACTTGAAATTCCACCCACTCAGGTGATAGAAGTAAGAGAATTGCATTCCAATCTAAGGCTATGGGGGTAAAATATGTTAGCAGTGTTCTATGTAAAAAAAATAACTACAGCCAAACAACCTGGATGCAAGGCTTAAGTAGAAGAGAATAATGGCCTAGGACAAGTCCTGAGTTCAAACTCTACTTCAATACTTTCAAAAAACAAATAAGTAAAAAATGAAAGCTAAGAAGCTTATTCTCACATTCTTGCCCTCTGTATCAAAACATCTTTCAAACTAGATCTTATGCTTGCATGGGATGTGATATTTGTGATATTTGAATGGAGTTATTTGTAGATTGGTGTTTCCTCTCTCTCTCTCTCTCTCTCTCTCTCTCTCTCTCTCTCTCTCTTTCCCTCTCTTTTTCTCTCTCTCTCTCACACACACACACACACGCACAGATTTTACCTGCCAAGATTCCTAACAACTTCCAAAATTCATAGACACTTTGGCTGATCTATGATCAAAATCTCCACATTACAGGACCTATAATCTCATCAATTACTGGGTCTTTTTTGTATTCCCTAATATGGTAATAAGAGATGTAATGGTGACATGATCATGTTCTTTTCAATGTCAGTAATAGATCACAGCTGTCACAATAACCATTAATCACTACAAATTTTGTAGTATTTTACACCTAACTTATACACCTCCTTCATGAAGTACAGTTTTAATTGAGAACTGACATAATAAGTAGACAAGAGAGGGCCTTTGAGCCGATATGATAATGTTATGATCTGGGAATGTAGAAGTGGAGTTGAGCAAGGAAGGAGGAGATTCTTATTTGGACCCTTGAAGTCAGATTATTACTTCCTTAAACCAGTTTATGTTTATGCAATACCAGGGGAAATCTGCTGCCAGAGTTCCAGTACATTTGAATAGATCCCACACAAACACTTTCATTGATAATGCTTTACATGATAATACTGTCTTCCTCAAAAAATATAAATAAATTTCAAAAGGCTAAGTCACTGTGTCACTGAAGCTCTAATGGCAGAGCCTGGCCCGAGCTAAGATTTTGCTTCTGCAATGCCTCTATCACGTATGACCCTTGTCATTTATCTACAATATTTCTTATCTATTTCTAACACTATACTTTTGTCATGCTTTCACACATTCCTCATCTTCTATTCTGAATCTCTTCAAGTTCATTGCGTGTTTCATGGTCCCTGAAAAGTCTTGTCCATCATTCACAGTGATTCTGTTCCTAAGATCCATATAAGACACTGCCTTTGAGATACATGATTTGACAGGAACAAACACCTCTATCTTTCCAGGAGCGTATTTCCTGTGGATTTTCTAATGTTTTCATCCCTGAGGACAGAAGCCATGTGATGCACATATAAGAAGCATAAGATACTATCAAAACAATGTAAAACTTAATACATAAAAGATGAAAAAAGAGTTTTTAAACTGATATCAAAACAAATAACTTTTAAAGGTAGCAATTAACATGCATTGAATGCTTTAAAATGGCACTTATAACAAGAATTTTTAATTAATAGTTCATCTGGGCACTCGTTGCTTTTGTATGGAATCATAGCTCCTCAGGAGATTGAGATTTGAGAATCAAGGTTCAAAGCTAACTAGAGCAGGAATTCCATGAGACTCTTTTCTTGAATTAACACCCAAAAAGCTAAAAATGGAGCTGTGGCTCAAATGGTAGAGTACTAGCCCTGAGCAAAAATGCTGAAGGACAGTATTCAAGGTCCAGAGTTCAAGCCCAAGCACTGGCATACAAAAAGCAAAGAAAGGGAGGGAGGCAGAGAGGGAGGAGAAAACAAGAAATTCTATTGTAATTGATATCCTTTTCTCACTGTATGATGATTCAGGATCTATTTCAGGTTTCCAAGAAGGTGTATATGGTTAAGTCATACAGTTAACTAGACTCTACAGTGCATATCCACAAGTCCTGCAAACAAATCATTCTTGGTTGTGTATTTGGACCATCACTGAGTGCTTATGATGTTCAGAAATACAGTTTGACAAGTAGTGCAAATGCACGAATTGGTTCATGTTTCACCAGTAATAATTCCTGAGACCCATGTCTTAACCCTGGTGTCATGGCCAGAGGAGTGCCCCAACAACCTGAGGAGTGAGTGCTTCAGCCTCTTCTACACCATGCCTCACAGTCACAGTCTGCCTTCATTTTATGTTCCCTACACGCTCCTTCTCCCTTGACACATGCTGTTTCTTCCCTCAATTTCCTCTCCTGGACCTCATTTTCTGCTGTTTTAGCTTCCACATTTAGTTCTACACATGCTTCATCAATAAATCTCTCCCAGTCATTTATCTCCCTGAGTATCTCCGATTCTGTTTCCATCACTCTCAGTCTTGACGAATCCTAAAAAAGGAGAAAGCTCCTGCCTGGTGCAAACTGTTCAAAAACTTTTTGATTGTCTCAAATGGCCTGATCCCCTCCACCTCACTTGCTCTTATAACAACCTCTGGTTTCTAAGTTACAGTTTTTCAGTCCTTCAGCAGGAAGAAACTTGCTCACATAACATGAGTTGAGTACAGTTCATTCTTCAGTGTCCAGGGTTCTGTCAATCTTCCTTCAAATAGGAAAGTGAAAATGTTTTAAACAAACAAAGCAACAACAAACACACCTAGACCAGTAAAACTTCTTTTAGATTTAATCTATTACTCAGTAATTAATCATCATCAAGTGTTTGTTTGAGTATCTTGGTAGATATAGTGTCCAAGGTTGGCATGTTTGGGATGTGTGTGTGTGTGTGTGTGTGTGTGTGTGTGAACATGTTGTATACAGGAATCATTCATTGACTTCTAGGATCTTAACACAGCTGAAGGGAATAAGTCAAACACATGGCAATTAAACTAACAATAGGTGGCCTTTGCATGCAATTTCTAATGACAAATCAATGGCAGAAAAAAATCTTTCAAATGAAATGATTAAATCAACTAGAATATTCTTTTATATCAAGTCTAGCCCTGAATTCGCTGTGAGTGTAGCTTTTTCAGAATATGAAAAATGTCCCTTTGGAGGGGGCATATTAAATAGGAAAAAGCATTTCTTCCTATCTTTGAATGCAGTTGCTTCCTAACACTCTGCATGGTGTGTGGTACTCCTGATCTCTCTCTCTCTCTTCCCTTAGACTGGCCACTCCCTTAGCACATGACTTGTAGAATATTAACTTGTTATGCTTCCATTTTGGGTAGAGAAGGGTGCGGAGGTTCCAAAACTGGAGGTGAGGAAGTTCTGAAATATAATGCAGAAATCATTCTGCATTACAGCCTGAACTTATAATGAAACTCCTTCACGTATAGTGCAGAACCTAGTGTTGTGGACAATTAAACTCATTCTCAAGAGAGAGATCAGTTTCCTTTAAATCTCCAAGAAGACAATGCACAGAATGTTTGTCAGCTTTCCAAGTATACAGCTTTATAGGACACTCAGTCAGGCTTGTGAACCCAGTCTAGTGTTTTAATTTTTTCAATCTTTGAGCTGAACATCTTTCTTCAGGCTCCTTAAATATTTTTTTTTAATTTTTGCTTTGCTCTGTTGTGGTCCTTGTTGCATATGCTTAGTAAAAGTATTTTAAATAAAGTTAATGTTATGTCTCTCCCTTGCTATGGCCACACGATGCAAATATATTTAAATGTAGAAGTTTCACTCCAGGGGGTTCAAATTTGTTCTCAATTCCTTAGAAGATGCTCTGACTTCAAAATAAAAATGCACTCCTGGGTAGTTTCAAGAATCTATTGCTGTGTTCTCCCAGTCCTATCTATATATACTGTATTCTCTCTTCCTCTTCAAGCCAGAGCTACTTTTTAAGTATGGGTATTTCACTGTATGTCTGAGGAAATATCTATTTTTTGTCACATCACTGTTTGCAATAAAAGGTGAAAGTGTCTTAAAGTTATCATTCAATTAACATTCCATTATGGGCCAATCTTTATTAAAGTTCTCATTTCCTACATCATCCAAATTAATATTAGAGTAATTTCATTGTAGTCACTCTTGGCAAAATAATCTCCTCTACCATACATACTGATTATTTTGTTTTAATGCTTTTCCTCTTTACAACTCATGCTGAAACGTAAATGACCTTGTTAATGGTATTAAAAGATGGAGTCTTCCGGTATCAGGGACTCACATCTATAATCCTAGCAACTCAAGAAGATGAGATCTGAGTGTCATGGTTTGAAGCTAGCCTGAGCAGGAAACTTTGTGAGATTTTTCAAATAGTCACCAAAAATATAAAAGTGGACAGCAATTTGTTACAGTATTTTACCTTGTTATCTGATATATTGTATATATGCTTATTTGGTCATTTGAACTAGTATAGGGAAGGGGGGAAAACAAGATGAGGTGTGGAGGTGAGGGGGGAGGGAAATGGGGTCCAAGACATGAGAAAGGGTATTAATGTATGTGAATTAATGCACCTTCTATCTGGCAAATATAATGTAACCCTTCTATTAATTACAATAAAAATATATGAAAAAATCTAGAAGTGGAGTTTTACATTAGGTTTGAGAATTAAAAGTTCAAGCTGTGAGCCAAAAACTAAGGGACAGCACCTTCCTTGAGTTCAAGCCTCAGTGCTTTCACAGGGGGGGAGGGGGCTTAATTAAATTTAGATCATAGAGCTATGACCTTTACTGCTGCATTGATACCTCATTATGAAATGGGTCAATTATCACAAAACAGGTGGTTGTAAACATGCAGCTCCTAGTCTTTCCTTGCATAAGTCTTTCCTTGTGCTTCTCTGCCTGTGCATCTGTTTTTCTCTACAGGATGCGGTAGCACACAGGCAATCATCAGATACCAGAAGCATGATCTTAAACTTCTCCATTTCCAGAACAAGGGCAAAACACATCTTGTTCTTTATAATACACCAAATCTCAGATTCTTTTTTACTATGGCAGAAAACAGACTGGGCAAACCTTCAATCTACTTCAGTCGGTCCTTTGAACCATTCAATGTGTAGCTCTAAACAATTGATAGAAACCATAAATTGAGGAGTGGAAATTTTTTGCCATCAATTTATGAAACAACTAGGCATTTTCTTTAAACTTGTGTATATTCACTGATGTTGCAATTTCATTCTTAAGTGAGAAACTTAAAAATAATTATTTACACCAAGAAATATAGGTATATAATATTTCTGCAATAAAGCATAGAGTGAAGATCTATAAACTAAGTAGAAATAAATGGTTACATCTCTAAATGGCAATATGAATATGAGTCGAACTTATGTCACAAAAATATACTCAATATATTTCAAACAATTAAAAAGCATTTGGTTTAGGGATACATGTATGTTTGGTGGCGATGTCCATAGGTAAAGCATACACAAATGTAGGATAAAGACAGGATCCTGAGGAATCATTAGCTTTTTAAGGAAAAAAAAAAAAAACAGAAGAAAGGAAGTTTCTGTAATTACTGTTAAGATTTCCATTAACTTCTTTGCCGATTTCAACATATAACGTACTTCAGGTAGATCTTCAGTAATATCCATAAATACTATCCCCTTTTGCCAATCAACTTGCTGTCCAAGTTTTAAGGAAAATACAGAGTTAATTTCCCCTGTTTCCTAACTGTTCTCTAGTACTCCCTATTCTCAATCTTGCTCTGAAAGACTGGAAAATAAATGTGTATCAATCCTGAAATTTCTCCTTTGAAAAGTCATGTGTTTTGCATATATTTTTATTGTAATTAATAGAAGGGTTACATTATATTTACCAGATAGAAGGTGCATTAATTCACATACATTGATACCCTTTCTCATGTCTTGGACCCCATTTCCTTCCCCCCCACTCCCACCCTTCATCTTGTTTTCCCCTCTTCCCTATCCAATTTCAAATAACCAAATACAAATATATCCAATATATCAGATACTGTAACAATATGAGATAACCAAGGGACAGCAAAAGAGATGAAAGATAACATAGTACATTAGTTTTATTTAGTAGGGAGGGTGTAGCATGGTAAATTATTTCTTCCTTAGAATCTTACTACATCGAAAATAAGTTGACTTTAGAACTGGTTAATTCAGATGTGTGTATCTGAGGTGACAATTTGATTTGAGGTGACAATTACACCATTTGGACGCCCTCTGTTTTTGATCTATAAAGGAAAAAAGGCTCAAGAATAATTAGCTAAAACAAGACTAAAGACTCCAACTCTATTAATCATTTAGAAACAGTGATTGATAAATCAAGCTTCTGATAAACTATGCTTAAAGAAATGGCCATGATTCAAGCACTAAAAATGGGACATTATACCCAATTAAATTTTGTCAGAAAAGTCTGCAGGAATGAATGGACCCCACTTCCTCATGAACTGAAATAAAGATGCCCCTGGTCATTTTTGTTTGTTTGTTTTTGTCTGTTGTGGGTCTTACAGGGCCTGGACATTGCTCTTGAGCTCTTTAGCTCAAGGCTATCACCTTACACCTTGGTGCTTTCACACCACTTCCAGTTTTCTAGAAGTTAATTGGAGATAAGAGTCTCAGATCCTTTTGTGCCCTGGGCTGGCTTTGAAACACGATCCTCAGATCTCAGCCTCCTGAGTAGCTAGGATTACAAGCGTGAGCCACTGTGTCCAGCGGTGGGTTCTTTCTTGCAAGGGAGAAGAACATTCAATAAGATAGATTGATCAGTCCTGGGAGATGGAGGATCTCAGACAGACACAAGGTAGAACCTGTGCATTACTTGAGTGAGTTCCAGTGGGCATCTGACTCAGTCCGCCTAAAGCAGTTGTCCTTTCCTCTATGGAAAGAGGCCAATGAGAAGAAAGAAAGGACAGTAGTTATGCCTGTCACCTTTTCCAGAACAAAGAAACCCTATCAGAAAGTCACCCTACCTCTGATCTAAGGAAAAGGACAATAGAACAAAGTAGAATGCCCTCATTACCAGCCGTGCATGACATCACTTTTCTTCGGTAAGCATATTTTATACTTATTGTCTTGTCTTTGAACACCTGGGAAGAACATTGTAACCGAGGACTGTTGATCTTCAATTCCTCATCTCTCATTTTGCCAACATTAATGGTAACACTACACTATGTCATTTTATTTCTAGAACAGAATACACCAATTTGTGTTTTAAAACCAATTTCATGGTATTCTCCCATTTTATTAATTCCTTGGTTTTCTTACTTGCCAGTCCCCCCCCTCTCTTTCTCTCTCTCTCTCTCTCTCACTGGTAATTTAAACCAATCTGTACATTTAACATTGAGCCAACTTCTTTCCCTTTTTGAATTGTATTTTATGTTTTGCTTTTAAAATAGAATCTTTCACTTTGCAGATACTGACCTCAAAGTTCCAATTCTTTTGGCAATGATACTCAAAGCTAAGAACACTGGCTTCTGCTTTCTCTGTCTCCCCTCCTTAACTGTGGAAGGAAAAATTTTGCTTAATCATTAAGTCGCACATTATCCTGGTTAACTGAGGCTTTCCTAGAAGATGACCAGTGTACTGTCCTTCTAAAAGACACAGACACATTCCTTAATATCGTTAATAATATTAAAGGACTTCATCCCTTTTAATCAGAACTTGTGTGAATTGTATCAGAGAAACAAATAGTGCTCGAGCCCCATTCATTTAGCCAAAAGGTCTTGGTCTCTGTCACATCCTAATTGGGGACAGCAAAGGAATTTCCTTGCAGAAAGGACTCCAGTCAACTGGAATCCATTTAATTCATGTGTACACGTAAGTATCTACTGTGACTAAGGAAATTTGATCAAGTAGGAATGTAGGAAATGAGAGACATGAAAAGATTTAAGACAGGAACCCTGACTTAGGGATACTTACTCTTAGAATGGCCTCTTACAGCGGCTATAAACCCTGGAAAGTCCAAATATAGGAATGGATTGTGACAAATGCCATTGTGCATATGTTCAAGGATGGAGAGAGAGAGAGAGAAAGAGAGAGAGAGAGAGAGAGAGAGAGAGAGAGAGAGAGAGAGAGAGAGAGAGAGAGAGAGAGAGAGAGACAGTAATAGTTTTACAACTCAGCAAAGAAAAGTCTCATTCTTATCCCAATGACTGGCTCTTTTAAGTGCATACACAAGTAAACCTGTTTTAAACTGAATTTTAACTATACAATGGGACTGTGCTGCGATATAAAATCTCAAAAATTGCATAGGCAGTGGTTTATCTTTAATCACAACAATCAGGGGTAGAAACAGGAAAATCATGAGTTTGTGGCCAGCCTGGGATGCATAGTCAGACTTTGTCTAAAAGAAAGGAAAGGAGAAAGAAAGGAAGGCAGGAAACAAGTCTGGTATGGAAAGGAAGTATAACTTAAATGCTCCAGACAAACAGAATTTTCTAGAGAACAAGATTGAGGAACTTGCATAAGACATATAATTTACAGTAGGACCTTCACTAAGTTTTTTATAATGCAGGTAATAATTTTCATTATCTTTTCACAATTACAGTATGTAACAGTGAAAGCAAAACTGTACTGCAAATATGTGAATGTAATTGGCTTTGCAGTTATGGATAGGGACAAGGGGTACTTCAGGTGGGCTGCTATAATGAGCAGAATTAGTGATTCTGTGAAGGCAGATGCTTTTGATCGGTGAAGTTTAATAAAAGCACATGCTCTCTAGTTTTCAGCCAATTAGAAATGAAAAATAAAGCTTGATAGTTGACTTGTTTCCAATTAGAATTGAAGGATTAGAATGTATTAGGGTGATAGTACTACTGCTTTGTTGTTGTTGCTGTTTTTAATGGTTTAAACTTTTACTTGGCCACAATTTTATTTTGGTTGTAAAAAAATAGCAATCACACAATTAAATATTGTTTCCTTCCTCCTAATAACAACTTTCCATAGTAGGAGATCCTGGGATGAAGCTTCAGGCTCCCATTGGCCTCTCTAAGCCATTAGTGACCACCAAGCCTATAAGGATTATTCAATAGTGAGTTCATGCTCCAGAATTTTTTTCCTGAAAGATTCTGTATATGTTTTTGTTTTGGAAAGTAGTAAGAAATAGTCAGTGTTAAGGGAATTTATGAGGAAAATACACTCATTTATTTACACAGCAGATTTAAGCACAGGCTTGGACATTATAATCTCCAGGCAACAGGTATGTGTCTCTTTTGTTTTGAAGTGTCTGGAATGTGGTTTATAGAGTCTGTAAGAACTCATCATCGCTATCCTTGACTTGGTTCCTGTCATTCAAAACATTGGCCATTTAAGTACCTTACCTTTTATGGGTCCTCAATTTATGTTCATTGAGTGATTGCATGGATGAACATATGAATGAATAATAAAAAGCAAAGTACTTGGACCTAATCAAGCAGGTAATAAGGCTACATGGAAACTCTGCCTTTTGTTTATGGTCTATTTCATGTGGAAGAATCTTCTCTTTCTGATGAGGTTTAGAAACTCAGAGGAAGAATATGAATTTGTCTACTCTTATACCTCTTCTTCAAATAATTCATTAAATTCAAGAGATTCATAGATCGCAAACGAAGTAAAAGAAAAAAAATAAAGGTATCAAATTGGGTACAATGATTTACTTTATTTTCCTTTTCCTGTTTTTATGGAATTGTCCGTGACACTGTCTCTGAAAGGCACCACTAAGCTATGTGCAGAGTTTTGATAGATGAATAAAATGGAAGTAAGTTCAATTGCCCCTTTGCACCGGCAAGAAGAGGAATGTCTTTTCATGGTACCATTCTTGAAGCAGAGTATTCTGTGTTTGTTGAATGACCTTTGAAAAGAACAAAATATCAAAAGTGAAATAAAATGAAAGACGTGCTCGTGGAGCATGTAATAAAAACATGCTGAGTGTATAGTTTTCTGCTTAAAATCATCTTCATGCCTGCCTGTTCTCTTTATGTAAACAGTTCACCTGCATGGCCCTGATTCTGTCACTTTACTATATGTGTTACCACCCACATATTCCACTTAACCAACTGTACTCAGATCTCACCCTCTTTCTTCCTGAAGTACTGAGCTAATCACCACCAGAGGACTGAGCCATGCCTTACTGCTCCAATGGTGCCTGCCTAATTCAACATGGAGGATTCAGTATTCAAAGTAGATACAACTAAATCTTTACTACACATATTCTTTGCTGTGATGCCTTTGGGCTTAGGCCTTGAGAGCACCTCATAAACTATAAACTCCATGACTTCCATTTTCCTCTTGATTCCTTACATTCCCCACATCTCTGAGCTGGACACACAGAGCATCCATATGGTACAGAGAAGTATGAAGTAATTCCAATAGAAAATAAGACATATACTGTGGGTGGGGGTTAACTTTTTATTTACACAGCTCAACCTGGACTTGCCCTACCTGATACTGGGTGATAAACAGAGTAGCTAGCCGCAGATGCAGAAAGAAGTGGAGAGTAATTGTCAGAGGCAGTACTGTCCTTTTGTTATTTTGTTATAAATAAACTCCCACGGTGGAAACTTGTTAACCTCAGTCCTTCCCTTCACATCTACTTATATGCAAGACCTCCCTCGACAAATCAATCTTTACACTGCAGTGGCACTCTCTTGACAAGATATGTTTGGCTTAGCCACTGTTGATATTTGTTCTTGAAATCTCAGTTGTGTGACGTGGCCCACTCTGAGAGCAGAATTGGAGATGCTTCGTTTATATGCACACGGGATGAGCAAGATGCAAACAGAAAGAGACGTCCACAGCGGGGCAGCAGGAGTGGCGGGAGCTGAGCAGCACTTAATATGTTGTGATGTATTGAATCTACAAGACGCCTGTTCAATAGCTAGTCAAAGTAAATTTAGAAGGACACAGGAAAAGGATTTATTTTTTCATCATTGTAAAAATGTTCATTATTTCTGAGGCTGTTGGTCATGGTCGAGTGGTGTCCTTTTGAAGTCTCGGTGCCCTTCGACTCCTAAATAGCATCATTGACAGAAGGAGGTAAGGCTTGCTCAATATATATTCAAGACTCCAGAGAATTGAGTCTTTATTGGTACTTTGGGATTAGATTCTCTTGCTAGGTTTTATTCTCTGAAAAGAACAAGCTGGAAAGCTTGATACTCCCTCAAGCTAAATTACTTGATCTCTTCTCTTTGAGCATAGCTTTATTGGAGAATTTTCCAAATTCGACTTCGATCAGTTACACACATGTCTGTTTGACACATCAGAAAGAATTTTCAGCAAAGATTGCATCTTTCTCTCTTATGTTTCCCAATATAGTGACCCAGTGAGGAGCACAGAGGAAAGAATCTCTCATGAAATGTATGCTGAACAAGAAATTTTAATATCGATGAAAAATTGTCCATGTAAGAGGAAAGAAAAGCAAAAGGTAAACAGAAGCTATTTTGAGCAAACTTAAGAGAAATGCAGATACTATTAGATTATTAATTAAATTTTAATTTTCCTGTAAGTAGTCTCCAGAGAAAGATGCTATTAGAAAATGGTGCCCTAGATGAAGCTACTGTGAAAACACTTCCTGTGGGCCTACTTTTATGTTGCGTGGCATGGGGAAAGAATTGAATAAAACATGGCCTGTGCAAATAAGAATACTGGGTGCCTGCAGAAACAAAGCCTAAGCAAGGACCCAAAACATCCAGTAACTATGATGAAGGGTCATATGAAGAAATGGCAGCAATAGGAATTAAAATAGCCTGGAATAGGAAAAAAAATCCCTTGAGTAAGTGTAATTAAACCATTTGGAAGAAGTAAAATACATTGCACTGAAGTTCTGTTTGGTAGATAACATGTAGGCACACATGAACTGAATCTTGCTTCTATTTTATAGAAGATCCAGGATAGGGCTGGGAGTGTGCCTAGTGGTAGAGTGCTTACCTAGCATGCTCAAAACCCTGGGATTTATTCTGTGGTACCACATATACAGAAAAAGCCAGAAGTTTCTGTGGCTCAGGAGGTAGGGCAAAGATCCAAGATAGGAGTGGCTGACATTACTTATCAGATAGGAAATATACTCCTCCCATTGCCAGGCTTTCCTTAGCTATTCCAGTGAAGAAACTTTTCTTAAGAAGCTCAATTTTCTGTAAAACGTGCTGAGTTTCAAGACCTTTGGGATAACCCTGACATTCTGGCTCCCTGAATGACCTTGATAAAGTTACAAAACTTTCCTCAGTCTTACTCTCTTATTAAAAGAAACCTTGGTCATCTACACATCAAATTTTATTTCTATTTCGTAGTCAGAAATTCTCAGAGCTCATTTAGACATGTGTGCATGCACATTTTCACATGAACCATAGATTCCTCCATGAGCTTTAAACTGTGCACGACACAGGATCAGGGAGAGGACTTTACCTTGCCATCAGTCTTTCAACTTGGGATGAAATTGAGTCAATCTGGCTTGGAACAAATGAAGATTCTATGGTAGAAAGAGTGCAATAGAGGCACATCTGATGCAAAGTGAGATCTCAACTATTTCGAATATGCCAAGAGAAATGTGAAAAACTAGATAAAAATAGTGAGCTATAAAATACATGGATGGCTAAATTTCACCTGTTTTGAGATGAGAATATAGAAGAAAAAAAAACAACGAAAATGAGAAAGGAATCCAGATAGAAAACCTAGGGAAATTATCTCCTAGACTCAAGAGATTGACTTTTGCAATAGGATATGCAAATGTATGTTTTATTCTAAAAAGAAGCAGAAAACTAAGGTGAAATTGTACAAATGAAAAAGGAAAAAAAGATTAGTAAGACAATTCATGCACACAAAAATAAAAATTATGGCATAAAATATGTTGACAAATGATATTGGAAGGCAAGAAATACACTCATGATCTAAAGTATAGAACTGAACAACGATCACAGAGAGAAGTGCACTGAGACCTCAAATAGATTACAATGTATAGAGAAAACCTACACTGCATCAAAAATGTATACATTGAGCTAGGTATAGTTTCTCATATCTATCTGTACTCCTAGCTAAAGAGGAGGCTGAGGGCCGGGAGTTTGGCCTAGTGGTTAAAGTGCTTGCCTAGCATGCACGAAGACCCGGGTTCGATTCCTTGGTACCACATACATAGAAAAAAGCCGGAAATGGTTCTGAGGCTCAAGTGGTAGAGCTCTAGCCTTGAGAAAGTCCAAGGACAGTGCTCAGGCCCTGAGCTCAAGCCCAGGACTGGCAAAAAAAAAAAAGAGGAGGCTGAGACCAGAGGCTTATGGTTTGAACAAAGCCTGCACAGAAAAACTATGAGATTCCATCTCTATTGGCCAGCCAAAATCTAAACTGGAAGCATGACTGAAGAAATCACTAGACACCGCAAGAATGCTAAGCATGAGTTTAGGGTCCTGGGTTTAATCCTTGGGACAGGTACACACACACACACACACACACACACACACACACACACACACACACACCACTATAATAATGTTTGAAAGTAGAAGAAATATAATAAATACAGATGAAAATACTAAACATAACTGTCAAGAAAATGTTTCTTCAGTTCTTAAAACTAGAGACTCAAAAGCCATGATTTGAATGCCTCAAATATAAAGCCATATCTGATCATTTTCATTGTGGTTCACAAAACTACAAAAAGTAAATAAATGTCATCTGAAGTTCTAAAAGTTATGGTGGAAACCTACTGTTTGCACAGTAAGATGCTGAGGTAGGGAGCTATAAGCAACATACTATTGAGGAAAAAAGTTTGAGACCTAAGAAGGTTACCCATAACTAAGTTATTTTCATTTGTAAATATCCTCCCTGAAATGCATACATATGTGTGTATGTGTGTATGTGTGCATATTCTACTAGAGGAGATTTAGATAGTACAATGTATCAAAAGGTAAGCATAAAAATAGAAAGGAGGAAATAATGGGGAAGCCATTGAAGTGAAATTAAGTGAAAATTGTTTTTAAATAGTTACAAAATGGTCTAGATATTAATTACTTCTCTAGAAACAAGATAACCTTAAGAAGATAATTCAGTTACAGTAGCTGGCATAGTATTCACAGTCTTCTTAGGCTGTCATAGCCTAACAAGGTTGTTTGAATGTCATTAAAACAGAAATGTGTGTTCTTGCAGTTCTGGGGCTCAAAATGTAAGATCAAGGGTCACTAGGTTGATCCACCCTCATCTCTGGCAGCAGTGGGGCCCTATTTGCTTTGTCATCATATAGGCTTTCTTCAGTATGTGTGCACTAACCCTATGGAAGGTCAACATCTCTCTTATGGGCTCAATTCACTTAATTTCGTGCTAACAGCTTAATCTGCAAATACAGTTACCTTGGGAATAAGAGCTTTAGCCATATGAATTTAGTGAAAACACAGCTCAGTCTGTAGCAATGTAAATTCATGTTAAATTGACTAAGAGCAAATGCATAAGATATTTAATAACTTGTAAATGATGAGTCACAATGATTGTTTTTAGATACTGAAAATCAGAAATGCACAGCATACAAATATTTTGAGAAAGTGAATGAGCCAATAATCATGGAAATACTTCCTCCAAATTATGTGAGAAAAATAAAACAAATCATCCTGCATATAACAGAAGTGAAAAAGTGAGTAAGCATAAATAGGAGGCAAATCAGTTGATTTAAGAATATTAATCAAGAGGATTTTTCAAAAGTGAAAATGGGTATAGGACAATTATGTAATCATAATTCTAATGACAGTGAGATTTCATATTAGATCAGATGATTCTATATGTATTTTGAAAAACAGCTATATAATGTGTATAAAAGATGCATCAATATGGAGAGACAAGACAGTGCTTGAAATTAAAACAATGAGTAAAGTATATTAAGTAGGTAAAAGCAAAGTGAACCTGAGAATGGAAATTAATATTATATGAAACCTCAAAATCAAAAGATAATTTAAGAATGAAATACAGTTCACAATGAAGATATGCCAGAGGGAATTTATATGCATAACAACAGAGTTTTGACATGCATCAGCCAAAATTTTCAACTGCAGGAAATGTTTTACAGAAATGAAGTAGTCTTGGGAGAGTTAAGCAATATGTATCATGTTTTATCTATTTGAAGGACAAAATAACATATAGAAAATCTAAAATTTATAACATCATTTTATAAAATACACTCATCCAGCATACACAACAAAAGAGAAATATGCTCCTTTTTGAAACAAATATTGAACATCAATCTGTATTATAAGTATTATGTCATGATTCTTATGACTCAATGTAAAATAACATTAGAAAGATCACTAGTAAGCATTCTGTACTCACATACTCACAATGTATCAAAAATTACACCATATCTTTTCCATGCCTTATTCTTTACACCTAATAACAACATTACAAAGTTTGTACAATTATAAATCCATTTTATGTGTGAGGACACTTACAAGAAACCCGTTCCCCATTTTTACATGGTTGATCACAGTTAAATTCAATGGTTGTTGACCAAGATTTGTGTTAGGGTCCTTTGGTGAGTTTGCTGAAACCCACCCAGTTAGTTTCTGATTTAGGGGTAGTGAGTAGGAGACAGTGATTAACATTCCTAGTAGTAGCCAGGAATGTTGATGAAGTTGGAATATAATTCTGCATTCAATCAAGCTTTGGGCTAGGTGATGCTAAGGACAATACCTTTATCCACTTTGCTGCTTTGCAAAGGAAAAATTGCAGGGGACAGGTTCCAACGAAAATGCAATAAATTTAGAAATTTATAATTAGCAAAGCTTAAAAAAACAGTGCTTGGGAATTTAATTAAAAATAAAAAGCAATCATTCCCAAGTTAATCAATTTAATGCATTTCCAATTAAAATTCCAATTGGATTTTTTCTTTGAACTTGACAAAATGATTCTAAACTCCTTGTGGATGAATAATGGAAAATAATAGCCAAGACAAATTAGAAAAAGAGGAATATTTGGTAGTGACTTGTTTTACCATATAATAAAACATTACAGATTTCCATATAAGATGGCACATCCAGCAAGATTTCCACTTCACAATATTCCAATATATTCACTGAAACATTAAGATGAAAGCTGGGAGGTATGTCAAGGATAAAGCATGGTGGCAAGAAAAGACTATACCAGTGACAAAACTGCAAGGAATTATGGGAAGAAGAAAATAAATGGAAACATATTCATTGAAACAATCAGGAAAATAAAATTTATATAACCCAAGAATATCCAGTATGGGCTGGGCTACATGGGATGTGGCTGGCTTTTCAAAATGCTGAATGAAGGGGCTTTGGACAGCAGCCAGAGAGCATGTATGTAAGGTCGGGGTTGACCATTAAGGCCACTGATTGAAGTTCTGTGAATCAAGAGAGCAAACTAGGTGACCTATTCATCCTTGCTTCCATTTCCCCTTTTCTATTCTCCTTCTTGAGTTACAGCAAGGGCAGTGTGATATTTGTACGAGGCACAACAATGAAGTAATGTTCTCACCTAAAATGGAATGAATGGCTGAATATATTTACAGTGCTGATGCTGGAATCTTGCAGTAAATTGTGGCTATTGTGACAAGGGAGGATCTTCTACCTTGAGAGTCAATATCAGTTTGTTGAGGGAAACTTAGAATAAACTTATCAGAAGAGATTGAATAGTCCAGAGATAAAATATCCAACATTAGTATGTGAGATCACTTTGATACTACAAAAGCTCTAAAGCAAAGTCCTGGCTCTGATAAACTCCAAGGGCAAAGCAGGATACTAGGGACCCAATACAAGAACCATTCAAGACACTCAACCTTATGTGCAAGCTAGGGGACAGCCAGACCAGAGCATAACAAAGGTAACAGGGTGGGGTTGTAATTGATAGAATAACTCATGTAGTGTATTTTTTATTTTATTTTTATGAAGTAGCAATTTGGAGAAAACATTTCAAGAGGGGGTAAAAAATCCCATTAGAAATTCCTAGGAGAGCAAATATATACATAAATAAAAAAGTATAACCGCAGGAAGGGAGTCTGCTGTGAACAACATTTAGTAGGGTACCAATAATACTACCAGCATTGCTGAGGTATGTGATACTTACCTGGGAAGATAGAGATGCTAGGCATAAAGAAAACACATTCCCTCTGTGATAGAGGAAAATATTTGACAATGTCTTAAATAGATCATCTCAAAACAGTGAATATATTTTTGGAGGATTAAAAGCTTGTTAGAAATGTACCTTAAAAGACCTAAAAACCAGCTAACACTGCTCTTATCTAGAAATTAGGATGAGGTTATAGAAAATGATGGGCCAAGAAGAACTATATTGATGGTCAGTATTGATTTTTATGAGATTCACAAAACCTGTTCATATTTCTTGAATGTTTCTATGAGAACTAAAATCCAAGTTAATTTTTCCTTAGGAAAAAATTTTATTTTAACATCAGAAAATGTGGTGGGCTTATGATTCTGAGTTGTCCTATTTAAATATATATCTTTCCGTAATTTTGAGTCATCCTTTGAATCTCTCAGAAAAATTTTGCAATTTATGTGAAAATGTACTAAAGTGTGAAGGAGAAAAAAAACTAAAGCCATTAAAATAGGCTTCATAAGACAAATGTCAGATCAATGGCCAAATAGGTCAGTTATGCTCAGTAAAACAAAACATAGGTTAAGCATATCCACAGATAAACAAAAGTCTATTGGTATGGATCAGAGAATAATCCCCAGTCTCTATTGAATGAGAAAGAACCACTGGCAAATGTGGCTTGGAATTGAGAAGAATAAAACATAAAGAAAGCCAAACTAGACTAATACAAAAGGTTATCAATATTTGTTACCAATATTAGGCAGGCTGAAGGCCAAGTGTTTTTAATAGTTGACTAATAAATCCTGCCACATGGAATTGAATCATCACAGTGGTGATATTCAAGGAGGTATGGGGGAAATAGATCCTTAACAAGAAGCCATCAATTATTTGTACCAATCAATGCGAATCATGTAGTCTACATACCAACAGTCATTCGGTAGCATGGTTATGTACTCAAAAGCATACAAAAGGACTGCTGCTCACATACCATTTGCTATCAGTGCGTATACAGTTATGTATCCCTTCTCATTTCTATGGGCTCTAGCAGGCAAAAGAATGGCATTTCACATCTTGTGTTTTATTTAATACTTAGTTTTCTAAGTTACTAGATTTTTTTAAATATTCTTCTTCTTCTTCTTCTTCTTCTTATTATTATTATTATTATTTTTATTTTTACCAGTCTTGGGCTTGGCCTCAGGGCATGAGCACTGTCCTTGATTTTTTTTTTTTTTTGCCAGTCTTGGGCTTAAGCTCAAGGCCTGAGCACTGTCCTTGGACACTGTCCTTGGACTTTGGACTTTCTCAAGGCTAGAGCTCTACCACTTGAGCCTCAGCACCACTTCTGGCTTTTTTCTATGTATGTGGTACCAAGGAATCGAACCCGGGTCTTCATGCATGCTAGGCAAGCACTTTAACCACTAGGCCAAACTCCCAGCCCGATTTTTTTTTTCTCAAGTCTAGAGTTCTACCACTTGAACCACAGCACCACTTCTGGTTTTTTTTGTATGTATGTGGTACTGAGGAATCAAACCCAGGTCTTTGTGCATGCTAGGCAAGTACTCTACCACTAGAAAACTCCTGGTCCCTGAGATTATATAAATATATATATATATATATGCATTATAGCCTTTTCCATTACCTGATCTATACATTTTTCTGTTAATATTCTTTATTCATTTTCTATTTAAGTGGAAGCCTCTTAATCCAAATGTTTGTGCTATTTGTATATCCTCCCTGCTAATGTATGGATAGTTTCAAATCATAAAATAGGTCCTCAATTTGTCACTTGTTCTTGTTTTTGGCATGCTGTATTCAATGCTGTTGAATAGTAAAAATAATTTTAATCCATCAAATCAATCATCTCATTTAGGATTTGTTAATATATTCTTTAAATATTTTAAATCAACTCTAGTCATTTATATTTTGCATAGAATAATATATTCTCTCCTATTTTGCATTTAAATTAATTTGGCAATTGTTTAAACAAGTGTGTAATCACCACCATGGTAAATACATAGGTTTACGTCAACCCAAAAGTTAGTTCTGTGCGGTTGTTCACCATTCTCAGTGCCAGGAAACTACCTGACTTTTGTCTGTCTGAGGAGTTCATGAATAAGTAATCATACAGGACATATTACTTTGTCTTGAGTTTTTTACTTAGCATAAGTGATTCAACTATCTTACTTAGATTACCTATGATTGATTTTATTTTCCATAAGCACATTATATTTGTTTATCCATGTATGTGGATATTAATCCCTCACCAGATACATTGTTTGAAAATGTTTTCCATTCAATGGGTACTTTTATCTTTAAGTGTCTGATTGGAGGTTAAGGAGGTTTTTGATTTTATATAATTCTATTTGTCTATTCATGCTGTCGATGTCTGTCAATTTGGAGTCATATACTTAAAAAAATTTGTACATTGAATGAACAAAGCTTTTCCTTTGTGTTTCCTTCTAGTAGCTTTATTGGCTCAGGTCTTATGTCCATGTATTACATTCATTTTGACCTGTTTCTCACATATGCTGTGGGATAGGGTCTGACCTGATACTTCCATAGATGAAAAATCAGCTCTCCCCAAACCATCCTGATCAGTTCTTTTTTTTTTTTTTTTTTTTTTGCCAGTCCTGGGCTTGAGCTCAGGGCCTGAGCACTGTCCTTGGACATTCTCAAGGCTAGAGCTCTACCACTTGAGCCTCAGCACCACTTCCGGCTTTTTTCTATGTATGTGGTACCGAGGAATCGAACCCGGGTCTTCATGCATGCTAGGCAAGCACTTTAACCACTAGGCCAAACTCTCAGCCCCCCTGATCAGTTCTTTATTGCTATGATAAAAAAATGAAATTTGAGAAAAAATGTAGAGGAGGGAGGTTTTTTTCTTAATTTGTCTAGCCATTTTAGGTGTTTGTGTACATTATTTTTTGACTCCATTGCTTTTAACCTGTGGGAAAAAGTAAACCATTGTGACAGAAGAAAGCTGATCTTCTCTTGACAACTAAGAAGTTGGGAAAGTGCCCAAAGGTGAGGGGCAAGATACACCTGACTTCTCCTGGATGCCCATGCCTGACAATAAAGCTTTCTCTATCCCTTACCTCTTTCTTCACATTATAGATGGAGCAATGGGGCTGTACCGGACACATGCAATTCCAAGAGTAGAGACTGAGTGCTAATACTTCAGTTTCAGGGCCCAGAGCTTGGCCTAGTAGTAGAGTGCTTGCCTAGCATGCACTAACACCTGGGTTTTATTCCTTGGTATCACATCCATAAAAAGAAAGCCAGAAGTGGTGCTGTGGATCAAGTGGTAGAGCTCCTGCCTTGAGAAAGTCCAAGGACAGTGCTCAGGCCCTGAGTTTAAGGCCCAGGACTGGCAAAAAAAAAAAAAAAACTAAATAATAAGACTTCAGTTTCATAGCTACTCACCAAATGAAGAATGAAGAAATGGTATGTCTATGGTTGCTTTATTTTGTTTTTGTTCTAGTCTTGGGGCTTGAACTTTGCATCTGGGTGCTATCTCTGGAGTTTTCCTGTTCAAGGCTAGTGTTCTACCCCTTGAGCCACAGCTCTATTTCCAACAGTGAAGATCTTAAGAAAGCAGCTTTATTAAGAGACCAAAAACACATTACTAAAAAAGACAAACTAAACACTTCAGTAATTTTCAGCTCATTTTGGGGGTATGGATATGAGTTTAAGGTTTAAATAGAGGAAGAATTGGGTCAAGGAGAAAAGGGTAAGCATAATTAGACAATTCTAGTTGCAAAGTGTGTCCTAATTGATTGTTATTTTAGTTCTGATTCTCTGAGGATTCCAGAAAAGTTGTTATCACTGTCATCATATGAAAGTAACAATCTAGTCCCATAAGATGTGATTGTTCCAGCTTCAAAGTAAATCCTCATTATTATGGCTAATTGCACTCAATTGTGTATGTGTGTGGGGGGGTGGGGAGGAGATGGGTGTTCCATTCAAGTTTATACTATTCCTCTTAGATAGTTCTGGTCCCCAGTTACTGATCAATTCTGTCCTTCCTAAAACAGGAAGCCTACAGAGTGGGAGATTTTCACCAACCATACAGTGGACAAAGCCCTCATATCTAAAATATGTCAACAGCTCAAAAAAATTGAATCACTCCAAAACTAATCTCCAAAGTAACAACCATCCCATTAAAAAATGGGCCAAAGACTTAATGAGAGTCTTCTCTGAAGAAGAAACAAAAATGGCCTATAGACACATAAAGAAATGCTCAACATCTCTGGTCATAAAAGAAATGCAAATCAAAACAAATCTAAGATTCCACCTCATTCCAGTTAGAATGGCCAGGATCAGGAAAACTAATAACAACAGATGCTGGAGGGGATGTGACCAGGAGGGATCACTACTACACTGTTGGTGGGAGTGCAAACTCATTCAACCACTATGGAAAGCAGTATAGCAGTGCCTCAAAAGGCTAAACGTAGAGCTCCCCTATGACCCAGCAATTCCACTACTTGGCATTTACCCAATCATCCAGAAACTAGGGCATACTAAATCCACTACCACAACAATGTTCATTGCAGCATTATTCACCATAGCAAAGATATGGAACCAACCTAGATGTCCCTCAGTTGATGAGTGGATGAAAAAGATGTGGTATTTGTACACAATGGAATTCTATGCTGCTGTCAGAAAGAATGACATTGCCCCATTTGTTAGCAAATGGAAAGACTTAGAAAAGATCATATTAAGTGAAGTAAGCCAGACTCAAAGGAACTTAGGCTCAATGGTTTCCCGCATTTTTCATAATCAGTAGAAACCTTGGGCTCTACTAGCAGAGATGTGCAATAGAGCAAAACCTTGATACATAAAGCCATATAGTATGAAGCTAATTGAAAGGACCTCCAGGATATTGAAACAAAAGCCATATAATATGATTGTTGTCCTTAATGTACTATGTTATCTCTCATCTCTTTTGCTGTCCCTTGGTTATCTCATATTGTTACAGTATCTCACTTTGTTATCTGATATATTGGATATATTTGTATTTGTTTATTTGAAATTGGATAGGGAAGGGGGAAAACCAAGATGGGGGGGGTGAGGGTAATGGGGACCAAGATATGTGAAAGGGTATCAATGTATGGGGACAAGGATGCCAAGATTTTCTCCTGTTTTTAATTAATTCATGGGCCCAGGCAGGAGTCAGTAGTGCTTTGCAGAACACAGTTGATGAGCATACAACAAATATATATAGTGTGTCTTGTTTAGCCAAATTTGGTCATTCCACTATTTACACATATCTCAGAACATTGTGTTGTATATGCTAAACACACATGAATTTTATGTCTAAATTTTAATAAAATTGTAAAGAAGAAATAGATTTTGAACAATTTTCACAAATCCTGGTATAAAAAGTATTCATTAGTCTTTAACAAAAATAACTCAAAGGGTATAAAAAATGTATGTTGAAATTTATAAGAAACTACTGAAATTGTTTTCCACATTTTTGTCATTTTATGATTTATCTTACAAAATAAAAGGATATTAGTCTCTTTGTATCCTTGACAACACCTGATATGACTAAATTTTTAAATTTCATTATATACAGTAGGCATTTATTGGAATTTTGTGATTTTTAATATTATTTTTATAGTTGAGGTAATGTATAGAGGGGTTACAGTAATATTCACCAGATATTCACACATTGATACCCTTTCTGTTTTTGTCCCATTTCCTTCCTCCCATCCCCTCCCAATCATCTTATTTGGAATTTTTTGATTTTTTTCACTTGAATTATCACAAAGACATGGTGCTGAATATCTTTCTATATACTTAAGATTATCTACATCTTTCTATTGTGCAGTGTATTTACAAAAAATAACAATTCTTTCACTACTGGATTGCCTCCTTACAGTTGAGTTGTCCTTTGTAATAGATACATAAAATTATTTGTTGGGTATATTCTGACAATAGTGTCTTTCAATCTTTGGCTTTGAATTTTAGTGCTGCCTTTTGAAAACAGATTTTTCAATAATTTGATTGCCAAATTTATTCAATTGATCACAATTTTCACAAAGATAATTTTTTTACCACAGAGTCCTTCAAAACTTAGATTAAGGGCTGGGAGTTTGGCCTAGTGGTAGAGTGCTTGCCTAGCATGCACGAAGACCCGGGTTTGATTCTTTGGTACCACATACATAGCAAAAAGCTGGAAGTGGTGCTGAGGCTCAAGTGGTAGAGTGCTAGCCTTGAGAAAGTCCAAGGTCAGTGATCAGGCCCTGAGCCCAAGCCCAGGACTGGCAAAAAAAAAAAAAAAACTTAGATTAATTCTTTCAGTTTTATAATCTTAGCTTTCAAATAGAAATTTATTAAACATTTTAATTAAATACTTATAAATTATGTGATGGTCATGGTTCATTATTTCCCAGAAGGGAAATAATCAATATTTGTTCTCAACACTAGGACTATTTATCAAAAGTATGAATATTAATTAGTGTGTTCATGCAATACATCTATCTTAAAAACTGAAAAATGTATATAAATTTGTATCTGATATATGTTTTTTAGACACATATGTATATTTCCATACATGATATCACATCAACCTAGTTGTCCATGTTTAAGGAGAAAACAATTTTTTTTGACAGTCTTGGGGCCTGAGCACTGTCCTTGGGCTTTCTCAAGGCTATAGCTCTAACACTTGACTACAGCATCAGTTCCAGCTTTTTTCTATGTGTATGGTACTGAGGAATCAAGCAGGGGTCATGGTGCACGCTAGGCAAGCACTCTACCACTAAGCCAAACTCCGGCCCCAAAACAAATTCTTGATCAAAATAGCTTTATCATGAAATTGAAATTAGGAAATACAAGTCTTCTACTTTTGTGATTTTCCGAGAGACTGTTTTGAGTATTATTATTTTTCTTTATTATTATTATTTTTGAAAAGATGATTAGCAGAGGCATTACAGATATAAATAAGGTAATGCTTTATTGCAGTGATTATTACTTTAAAAATTTAGCAACAAACTGATAAGACTAGGCAGAATTGCTTGTTTCCCCTAACCTAGAAAGTGCACCATTCACTTCTCAGTGGATCATTATTAAGTACAATTTTGTCAATAGATTTTTCAGCTTGAGGAAATGCCTTTCTAATTGTACTTTGCTATGTTTTTTTTCAAATGAATATATATCAAATTTTATCAAATATTTTCTGTACCCATTTACAAAATCCCATTTTTATGTTTTGTTCCACTTATGCTGAATTGCAGTTTGATTTTTGAATGTTAAACTAACATTTTTCTTTTCTTTTATTCTATTCCCACAATAAACTCTCCTTTATAGTAATGCGTTTTCTTTGATCTATCCTATTGTATCTTACTATCCCCAGTGGTTTTTGCTTCTGAAATCTTGTTTTTAAAGTCTCAGTCAATCCACATCAAAATTATTGTACTTTTACATATTTCTAATGTCTTTGCAGGGAGTGGTGTAGGGAAGCTCACCTAGAGCACATTTATGCTAGAAAAGCATTCCACCACTGAGCCAACACTAATGTCATAATTTTTTTTATTTTATGTGTAGAATTTTCAAGTACAGTCCAACTATGCTTAGTATTTAAGTTTTATCTTTTATATAATAAACCAGTTTTCCAAAGTTATCAAATAATAAATTTTCTGCCTTGATTTGTGTGTGGTACCACTTTAATAGAATGATTCTCTCAAATATATGAGTATCTCTGTAACAAGTTATGCTTCATTGGTCTGTTTTTTAGTTCTTAAAATAAAATCATATTGTTTGGTTTTATTATTCTATTTATAAGTTTATATTACATCTTAATTTCTCACATGAACATGCATTTATCTGCATACTTTAGTTTGTTTTATAAATTCACTTAATTTTTTTCTGCAAGTTAATGCATTTATTTAAACTTTATATAAAGTTTGCTAAGTTAAACAATAAATATAACTATATTTTAGAAAAATGATATTCTACTTATGGGCTAAATTGAAAGATAATTTGCACAGATAGCATATATAATCTTCCCATCGAGGAACAGTGCTTTTCATGTGTGTACTTTTTCACAGTCTACACTTTCTTACAGGACGTTTGATTATTTTCTTAAGTTTCAGTCTCAATACATTATATATTTGTGATGATGTGAATTATATATACTTCTTATGGGTTCTTGTTGACTATTGGTACTGTTAAATTTTTACTAGTATTTAAAGTTTATGATTTTTATAAACATTGCTGAACTGATTCAAAATAATAGTCCTAGCTATTAACTTTATGTGTTTCAGGATGATAAGCATTATATCTGCAAATAATGGCATTTTATATTCCCCTGTTTCATCATTTCCTTTTAAAATAAATTAATTTCAATCTCTTAAGTTTTCCTGAGGGAAACTTATACCTGGTTACAAAAGTTTTTTTTTTTAGCATACTTAACTCATATCATTATTTATGAATAATATGTACTTCCATTTACAATTAACTCATAAATATTACTTAAATACAAATCTATGTTTATTACTATAAATGTACATGTGCATGTACAAAAGGAACTTTAGGAATTTTAATTCCATATATATATAAATATATAATTTTGTCTGAATAGAAAAATGAGTTGATAATTAAGGTGATGTAAAATATGGAATGATTTGCATTAACTTCTAAAAATATTTTGAAGTATGAATGGGCAAAGAAGTAGATTTTTCTCTTTTTTATATATTTTTATTGTAATTAATAGAAGGGTTACATGATATTTGCCAGATAGATGGTGCATTAATTCCCATACATTGTACCCTTTCACATGTCTTGGTCCCCATTTCCCTCCCCCCCACCCCCACCCCTCATCTTGTTTTCCCCCCTTCCCTATCCAATTGCAAATAACCAAATACAAATATATCCCATATATCAGGTAATAAAGTGAGACACTGTAACAATATGAGATAACCAAGGGACAGAAAAAGAGATGAGAGATAACAGAGTACCTTAAGAACAACAATCATTCATTATATGGCTTATGTTTCTATATCCTAGAGATCCTTTCCTTTAGTGTCCTACTATATGGCCTTTTGTATCAAGGTTTTGCTTTATTGCAAATCTCTGTTAGGAGAGCCCAAGGTTTCTACTGATTATGACAAATGAGGGAAACCATTGAGCCTAAGTTCCTTTGAGTCTGGCTTACTTCACTTAATATGATCTTTTCTAAGTCTTTCCATTTGCTAACAAATGGGGCAATGTCATTCTTTCTGACAGCAGCATAAAATTCCATTGTGTACAAATACCACATCTTGTTGATCCACTCATCAACTGAGGGACATCTAGGTTGGTTCCATATCTTTGCTATGGTAAATAGCGCTGCAATGAACATCGTTGTGCTGGTGGATTTAGTATGTTCTTATAGATTTTTCTTTTCTTCTGATTCATTGTTCACCTTCCTGCATGCTATTGTGTTCCATGGGAATTTCTCCTGTCTGACCTCACACCCCATCCCCAATTCTATTAAGGTTTTATCAAATGAAAAGCATCTCATCATTCATTTCTGAGCTCTCCATGCCTTGCAACAATCCTTGGCGATCTCCACTTCCTTATTGTCATAGCTCCTGATTAGAATCCCCCACATTCTCTCAGTCTCCAAAGTCAGACAAATCACTCTTGATAACTTTGTAGTCCTCCTTTAATAACCATTTCTTCTCCTATTGATTTTTAATTTTCCTTCGCTGGCTTCCTTAACTCTTCCCTTATGCTATTAAAGGACTCTTTACTAAATTTTTTTTCTCCACAGTCATTCCTTATGATCGTGCTTTTTTCCTCCCTCAAGAATATAACTCCTAGATATTCCAGCAGAAAGTATGAAATAAAAATAATTGGAATCATAACTTGGAATCATCACAT
The DNA here is from genome assembly GCF_031878675.1 of Megascapheus bottae. Classification (NCBI taxonomy): domain Eukaryota; kingdom Metazoa; phylum Chordata; class Mammalia; order Rodentia; family Geomyidae; genus Megascapheus; species Megascapheus bottae. The sequence continues at coordinate 25,814,232 of NC_143527.1, forward strand.
CATTGGAAATACCACTCCCAAGGAAGGATAACAAATTTCATTCCAACATCTCTCCTTAAGCCTTGAGACTTTTGTGTGTAAGCCTCAAACCACATAGCTAAATACCAATGGCAATGGGTCATTATTGCATCTTGCCTTTAAGTTCAACCCAATAGTGGATAAACTCCTACATTCTTAAGCTAACGTAGTAAACACAGGAATCACAAGGATATACTCCACCTAAATATACTAATTTGATCTAATCTTCTAGAATATAATCTTTACTATACTGCAATCCTTCTGGTACATCTACTGCTTCTTCTTAGGTGCGAACTATTTCTGCATTGGATTTGACCTCATGACAGCACCAAAGAAAGTCATGCTTTCAATCACACACACACACACACACACACACACACACACACGCACGCACGCACGCACGCACGCACGCACACATGGATAATTTTATTCTCCCAGAGAAAGGCTAGTTCACACAATTTATGAATAGACCCTATTTTCCAGCAGGATGTGAGGATTTAAAGTTCTCAGGTTCGAAAAGATCAGCGGAAGATGGCGGCGGTTCAGTGTAAGATGTACTGAGCTCCTGCCAAGATTCATGTACTGGCAGTGCAGGAGACAGTCCTCTCCCAGGATTGAGCCAAAGTAAGCTTTAGGAACAGAGAGAACTCAGGCAGAGAGGGAAAAAAAATGCAGAATACCAGCTCGAGAAGAGAGTGTGGAGCCCCTCCAGCCAGCCGGGGAAACAAAGGCTCTTCTGAGCCAGAGTAGAGAAAGCACATCTCAGTAGCGCAGACCCGCCAGCTGCAGACAGAGCCACACAGAGCTTGCGAGCCCAGAGCCTACACCCAGCCATGCACGGACCTGCCAGCTTCACGGAACCCGACAATCCAACAATTTGTGAGTACCTCCGAGGAGAAGTTTCCCTTCTGCTGGCGGAACAGCATTGGGAGGGAGCCCCTCCCCCTCCAGCTGAGAGCAGCGCCATCTTGACTGCAGGCAAAGACCCCACCAAAGCAATTGGAGAATTAGAGGTGTTGCTGACAGCGCCATCGTTCTAACTGGCAAAGGATTTCCCAGAAATTGCTTAGCCGGAAATCCAGCCCCAGTGCTGCTGAAGTCCATCCCCTGCACCAGCCCCAGACCTGGTAAACAAAGCCACTCACGGATCTTTCAGCTTTGTTTTACGAAACAAGCAATCTGATCCGAAAAACCGCAAAGCCAAATCAAAAGAGAAGAAGACGTTGTGAAGTGTTTGGATCCCGAATTTAGTGGAGACACGAGTTTCCTCTCCTGCCCCCCCAACAACAAAAAAAACTGAAGAATACCTTTTTTTTTCTTCTACCCCATTTCATTTGCATTTTTAGATGTTCTTATTTTTCTCTTTGCCATTTAACCTACACCTTTTTTTTTTTACTAATGTTATGATTCATTCCTTTTTTTTTTTTTCTTTTTTTTCTCCTCTCTTTGCCCGCAACCCTGCTGTCACTGTGGTCATTCCTAGAAACACAGTGACAGCTCTGGGTACAGTCTGAATAAAGACAATATCCATATTGATACAGTCACCTGCTTTTTAAACTCCTGATTCTCAACCCTAGTATCTCTTGGGTAAGAACTCAGAACAGTGAGGAATCTCCCCCCACCTATTCTTTTTTGTTTTTTTGTTTTTGTTTTGTTTGTGTGTGTGTGTGTGTGTGTGTGTGTGTGTGTGTATGTCTTCTGTTTTCTTTTATTTTGTTGCTGTTTTGTTTCTTTATTCTTTTTAAAATTTGTGTCATTGAAATCTCCTATATCTACCACCCTCTTTTCTCTATATAGTCTTCTTATTACTCTTCTTATTTTCATAAGTTTTATCTAAGTTCATCTAAACTTTCTGCTCAAATACACTACCTGTCTATCATCTTAGGTCAGTTATCCTTACACGATAACTTTTCTTCATTACTACAATAATCTTACACTCCTGTATTGTTCTTTTCCTATCTACCTTGTCATCTTTCATATAATTTTTCTATCTCTGGTCCTCTGTTGATCCTTCAGCTCTTATAATGCATGAATCTACATTTGATAGTTGTTGAGCAATGCTGTGTATCTAGGTGTTCAATTATACCCGAGATCCAGAGGGACTTAAATACAAAAGAGATTAGATTGAGGGGCTTATTGTTTTGGTCATAAATTGGTAACCTGTGGTTGTATTAGATTTGTATGTAAGTGCACAAAAAGAAAGAGAGAGTGATATTATCAATCTAAAACACCTAATATCTATTGTCAGCCAACTAAAAAGGTCTAGGTTGGTTATATCTGAAAAATTATAAACTTGTTTAGTATTAATGTTCCTCCCATTTTCAAATGGGCAGAACAAGAAACTCAAGAAAAATGTCAAATCAAGGAATAGCATCTCCCACCCAACATAAACAGGCAATGGAGCAGTCAGTGGCAAATCTAGAGGAGAGCCTTCCAAGTGCTATACAAATGCAATTGATAAACATCATTAATGAAAATGTGAAAACATAAAGAAAGGGACAAGGGAGGAAGCCACAGCTAAACAAGAGGAAAACAAAAACAAGGTGATATGTGAAAAAGGGGAAGCCATAAAGGAGGCCATAATAAAGATTTTTCAAAGAAAAATGGACGAATTCACAAAATCCACAAACAAAAAGGTGACTGAACTCCAACAAATATCCAAAGAGAATAAAGCTACTGAGCTAACCACTCAAATGGAAATCAAGGAGCTTAGGAAATCCATACATGATCTAAAACAAGAGATGCAAGGCATCAAAAATGAGCAATTAGAAGCAAGGGAGATGAAGATTAAAGTAGATAGCTTTGATAGCAGATTAAACAATGCAGAAGAGAGAATTTACGGAGTTGAAGATAATTTAGTTGTTATAGAAAAAGAACAGAAAATGAGTCAATTCAAATCTAGGAAATATGAGAAAATGCTACAGGATACAATTAGGAAGCCTAATTTAAGGCTAATTGGTATTGAGGGGGATCTGGAGAAAGAGGTCAATGGTATTGGAAATATACTTCAGGAAATCATCTCAGAGAACTTCCCAAATATCCAGAAGGGCAGGCCCATCCAAATACAAGAAGCTTTTAGAACCCAAAAAGACCTGACCAGAAAAGGACATCCCATAGCCACATTATAATCCAAACTGGATCAATAGAGACCAAAGAAAGGATCCTAAAAGCAGCCAGGGAGAAGAGAACAATCACCTATAAAGGCAAACCAATCAGAATAACCCCAGATTTCTCAGCAGAGACAAAGCAAGCAAGAAGAGATTGGAAGGATATATGTTATGCCCTGAAGTAAAAAAACTACCAACCAAGAATACTCTACCCAGCTAACCTCTCATTCATAACTGAGGGAACAATAAAGACATTCCATTCCAGGAAAAAACTGCAACATTATGTATCAACCAAACCAACTTTACAGAAAATTCTCAAAGATGTTCTACACATAGAAAACCAACACAAATGTAATACAGAGAAAGACATGGCACCTAAAACTCATAACATCTAAGTACCACCAAAACTATCAAGACACATGCCATAATGAAAGCTTGTAAAAATGGCAAGAACTAATAAATATTTTGCAATCCTGACACTCAATATCAATGGACTTAACTCTCCAATTAAATGACATAGATTATCTAGTTGGTTCAAAAAGCAAGATCCATCATTCCGCTGTCTTCAAGAGACACATCTTACCCAAAAAAACAAACACCTTTTGAATATGAGAGGTTGGAATAAACTCTATCAATCTAACAGCCCCATAAACAGGCAGGAGCTGCCATCCTCATATCAGATAAAATAGACTTCAAACTAAAACTAGTGAGAAAAGACAAAGAAGGTTACTACATACTACTAAAGGGATCTTTCCTCCAGGAGGACATAACCATCCTAAATATCTACAGACCTAATCCCAGAGCTCCGAACTTCATCAAGCAAACTTAACTTTCAGTGAAACCACACATAGATCGAAACACAGTGATTGTTGGTGACTTTAACACATGACTCTCACCTTTGGACAGATCAACAAGGCAAAAACTCAACAGAGAAACCTTAGAATTGAACAACTATATAGACCAACTAGATCTAACAGACATCTGCAGATTATTTCACCCAGCAACAACAAAGTATATGTTTTTTTTTTCAGCAGCACATGGAACATTTTCGAAAATAGACCACATTTTAGGCCATAAAACAAACTTGGACAGATTCAGAAACACTGAAATTATTCCCTGCACTCTCTCAGACCACAAGGGCATCAAATTGGAACTGAACACCCATCCCTACCAATGAAAAAACACATTGTTGAATCACCAATGGGTCATCGAAGAGATCAGAACAGAAATCTAAAAGTTTATGAAATTTAACAAAAAGGAGCACACAAAATACCAGCTCCTTTGGGAAACGGCAAAGGCAGTACTCAGAGGAAAATTTATAGCTCTGAATGCCTACAATAACAAATTGGAAAAATCAAAAACCAACACTTTAATGTGTCAGCTTAAGCTCCTGGAAAAAGAGCAACAAACCAACCCTAATCCCACTACAAGGAAGCAAATTATTAAAATCAAACCAGAATTAAATGAATTGGAATCCAAAAAAACTATACAAAGAATCAACAAAACAAGGAGTTGGTTCTTTGAAAGAATTAACAAAATTGACAAACCCTTAGCAAATCTTACCAAAAAAAGAAGAGGGCATTCAAGATTACAAATCAAACTCTTTACCAGAAAATACTCTTGATTTTTTCAGGTTGCCATATAACCTTTATGCAGGACCTATTTTAACCCTGAATTTGTCCAATCACATTGTATATTTTATCTTCATCTATGTACTTTATGTAACTGATAAAAAAAGAGATTCTCGTAAGATCACATATTATGCCTTCTGATTCTTTGTCCATGCCTTGAGTTAAGAAATTAAGTCCTTCATACCCTTTCATTCTTTTGATGGGCTCCTCAGTGTCGTTGGAAAACTCGCCTACCATCCCATTCTGTGCAATTAATGGTCTCAACAATATCACCATAGCAATTAATTCTTTCAACTGTTCAGTCTTCTAACGCCGCCCCCAAGTTGTGGGGCTTGAACTCTGAGCTTGGCCGATGTCGCTGAGCTCTTCAGTTCAAGGCTACCACTCTACGTCTTGAGCCACAGTACCACTTCCAGTTTTCTGGAGATAATAGTCTCATGGACTTTAGTGCCTGGTTTGGCTTTGAATCTCGATCCTCAGGTCTCAGCCTTCTGAGTAGGTAGTATTACAGGCATGAGCCATCATGCCTGCTACAATCTTCTTTTAACTATCCTTCAACCTGAAATTTATTCCATATCATTACTGTTAATAACTTTGTAATCATAATTATGGATATTTGGTGCATTCGTAGAGGCTATCAACATTGTTCAAAAACAATAGCAATCCCATTTCAGAATACATTTTGAAAATAAGATTTTTGTGGTAAAATTAACATTAGTCAGAATTCCTGTAGGAACGATGGTATAATTCAGATGTATTCTTAAAACAAAATAATTTGCAAAATTAAGGCAAGTTTGGAACTCACGGATAAATGATGAGATAAGTTCTAGAAAAAAATATTCATTGAGGTCTATAAGACTGAGAAGAATCACAAAATTACTAAAAAGTAAAATTGTAAAACTGAAGCATCATCTATGGGAGTTCTTGCCTTAGAAGAATATAGTGCCAATCTGTGTCATTAAAGTAAAATAAGATTAAGGAGAAACAAAAATTCATTCATTTAAAGTTTCAGTCTCTCACCTCCAGCCCTCTGCTCTTCTACAAGATTCTTTTTTTCCATATATTTTTATTGTAATTAATAGAAGGGTTACATTATATTCACCAGATAAAAGGTGTATTACTTCACAAACATTGATACCCTTTCTCATGTCTTGGTCCCCATTTCCCTCCCCTAACCCCCATCCCTCATCTTGTTTCCCCCCTTCCCTATCCTATTTCAAATAACCAAATAAGCATATATACAATATTTCAGATAATATGTCCCTTAGTTCTTTTACCCATGGCTAGTGTTCCATTACTTGAATCACAGCATATATACAATATATCAGATAACAAGGTGAAATACTGTAATAATATGAAATCACCAAAGGACAGCAAAAGAGATGAGAGATACCATAGATTCTTTTAATGGCAGGACTCAACAAGATTCTCAGAGACAGTAAAGTTTGGTTGGTTCATTTCCTTTAACCCTAGGGAGGACAGAGAGGGCATAGAATATGCTTAAATAGAAGAGTGTTCTAACTTAGGGAGAATGATAAATAGGAGAATTAAACCTGGGAGGGAACAAGGGAGAGGATGACACTCTTCTAAATAAAATGCACTCATTACCTGACTCATGTGGCTGTAACCCTCAGTATACCACCTTTACAATAAAATTACCAACCCCCCACCACCACCATTAAAAACAACAAAAATGTGTTCGTCCCACCTACGAATAAAAGCTGGTAACTATTTGGTACTTCTGTATGTAAGAATTAGAGGTTATATTCCAACTGTAATTAGTGAACTGATCCAACAAGTATGTTTTCATATTCCCTGGGTATTCTAAGCATGGATGCTTTCTTCTCCACTCAGGTATCATCAGTAACTCTAAGAATTAGCTTTTCATCCAGCTTCCTGTACCTGCAGGTCCTACATGAAGTCTAATGCTTTTGAAGCTGAGTCTTATCCTCAGGTTGAGTAAGTTTTATTTGACCAGCCCTGCTGCTTCCCTAACACATACCATCTACGTAGATTTTGACATATGAATCATTTGAGAATGACATATGAAATTCCCAAGCATGTTCTTAGGATTAGATTTCAGCTAAATACAATCCTATAACACTTCTTCAACTAGTGGTTTACAATTTCTCTTTTTGCTTTTCTGGGAGGATAAACGTCTCTATATTAGTTTGCATATCTTCTGTCATTCAGAGAAATACTATAGCTGTGATTGAGATGCAGAAGTGCTCGACATTGCTGCTGTCTTAATAACAGTGGCATAAAATTTTTAAAAAATCTATTGTTGAAAAATATAAAGACCTACAATAGTAGAACCCATAAATGTTCCTACTCTCAATTTTATTCACTTGTTCAGGTGTTTAATTCACAATTAGGCATTCAGAATTCTATAATTTATAGGAGCAACATTGGATTAAAATAAGATTTATTCATGTAATAAATGGTTTTGAAAACCACTTTTGTGAAATTAGGCACTAGATTGAATAAGGTAATTGCTTTACCCTAGAGCAAGTTCACAGTACAGAGAGGTCAAATGTTCATAACCTAAAAGTTCAGGTTAGACATTAAGTTTAGAGTAACATACTCTCAATACAACTTGCCAATACATACACTTACCTCAAACTGCCACACTTATGGCCATTGAATTCTATTTTCTAATGGCAAAGCTCATATTTTAATATTTACTGTCTGTGGATGGAAATTTTTTTAAAAAACTCAATTCCTTTGCCATGTTATCTTCCAACTTCCTGAAGTAATCTCAATCTACTCCGAACAAACAATTTCTTTTCATTTCACTATTTCAACATGACAGCCTTTTGTAGTTTCCTCTTCTCACAACCTGGTATTACAAAGATGCATGTAAACAAACAAGTGTTTCACTTACCTATTCTACTATTCACAGTTCACATATGATATCTGATAATAAGGTTTTCTTAATTATTAAAATTTTTGCCAAACAATGTTCTCATGAAATAAGTTGATTTTTAAAAAATATTTCTTCATCACAATTTGCAAATAATGCCTTTCTAAAATCACGCACTTAGTTATCACTTGCAGATTTGACTTTTCCTTCCTATTTAATATATTTGTAGAGGAGTCATTTTGTCTGCTACTTAATTTCTCTAATTAACAACAAATGAGCTTTATACATGTACTCAAAAGTTATTTGCTGTTGTGTTTCATTTTGTTGAGACAGTGTCTCACTATGTAGCCTATGTTGGCCTGGAACTCGAGATGATTTGTCTCATCCTCTAGTGGGTTATGGTTATATGTATTCATCACAATACTGGCAGACACAACATTTCAATAAGAAATACCTAAGTCTACCAAAATATTTCTATGCAGTTATTTTTTTTCTATTAGATTATGAGCCTTAGGAATGATGACATCTTCTTTCTAATATCCCACTTACATGCTAGGTATTTTAAAAACTTGGGATAGATTGAAAGGTAGTTTTCCTTAGATACACAGGAATATGTCAACCATACCAAATGGAGCACAGAATAGTTTCTAAGGAAATAATTGAGAATCAGTTCTTTGCCTACAGTGAACATACTTCTGCAGCCTGTGGTTAGGATCACATGAATGTCATTTTGGTCTTCATCTCCTTCATCACTCTCAACCTCCATCAAGTACCTTCATGTCACTAAGCAGCAACTTAAAGAAGATACTCTTATAACTGAAGTATCTACTCTGGGGATCATAAAGTTGTCAACTAAATAATTTAAGGACTTTTTAGGAGCTATTTGGCTATAAGATATAGCTTCATAATTGTAGTCATGGAAGGTAGCTAAATGTTGAGGGTACCTTGAAAGTTGGTCTTCAATCTGCTATTTCATTTTCTTCCAGCAATATCCATTAAGATGGTTCAAAGACTGAGTTCACATTTTCATTATGTATTGCCCCTTAATGATACTGGTATTTCATCTCCCGTATTTCTTCTCAGCATTGATAGTAATAGTCAGGTATGAATTTACTCTCTGATCATAAGTAGTTACTACTTGAAGAAGAGGCACATGTAATGTTTCATTTTACCAATAACCAGAAAAAATATTGTTTTTTAAACCCCCTCCCAATTTACTCTAGCAAGTTCAACTGAATATAAAGGGATGTGTATCTTGTTTTAATTTCACAATGGATTTTTACCTTTTTATTTTCAGACTTCAATATCCTGCATTGTTCCATTTGCTTATAAGTCTATGTTGCAAAAGAAATATAATCCCAGAGCCGGGAGTTTGGCCTAGTGGTAGAGTGCTTGCCTAGCATGCACAAAGACCAAGGTTCAACTCCCTGGTACCACATGCATAGGAAAAAGCCAGAGGTGGTTCTGTGGCTTCAGTGGTAGAGTTCTAGTCTTGACAAAACCCAAGGATAGTGTTCAGGCCCTGTCCTCAAGCCCCAGGATTGGAAAAGAAAAGGAAAGAAAGAAGAAAAAAGAAAAAACAAAGAAAGAAATATGAACCAGAGTGGGGTACAGTGGCTTACGCCTGTAATCTTAGCTATTTAGTAGGCTGAGATCTGAGGATCATGATTCAAAGACAACCTGGACACAAAAGCCCATGAGATTCTTATCTCCAGTTAACCACCAGAAAACCGGAAGTAGAGCTGTGGCTCAAGGGGTAGGGTGTTAGCCTTGAACTGAGGAACTCAGGGACAATGCCCAGGCCAGTCCCAAGAGCAACAAGAACAACAATCACAAAAAAAAGAAAGAAAGAAACATAAACCAAACTATTACCCTGTGAGGGGACATTTTCTTTATCAGTCTTCTCCAAATGGAAATTGCTTAAAAGTAAAGGAGTGAATGTCTAAAAGAAGAAATATGAGAAATAAATGTAGAAGCCTTTTTGCCTGGAAAATAATTTTAGACCTTAAATTACACACACACACACACACACACACACACACACACACACACACACACACACACACACATATATATATATATATATATAGAGAGAGAGAGAGAGAGAGAGAGAGGTGGGGGGCAGCGCCTTATTCTGTGTAATTCTGGTCCCAGAGTCTCAGTATGTTTTGAGGTAAAATACTTTGATGTAAAAAATCCACAGGAAGAAAGCTTGTATATTCAGAAAAGAGGATTTTTTTTTCAGAATTTATCTCCTTAGACTTACCAGGAGCCCGCAGGATCCATACTTTCTACTACAGTGAGTCTACCAGGTCCAGAAAATTCAGACTTCAAAATATAGACTTCTGTATTGCCATCCAAAATGTTATAGCCTTGTTGTTTGTGATTTTAATTAGTTTTCCCAAACATATGACAAACTAAATTGAATAAATCAAACTGACCTTTAAATTTCTAGAATTATAGCCTATTTAAATGTCCATAATGCAGCAATAATAACCCAAGTTAATAACCATTTCACTCTCTTCCTTGAGAGGCTCTCTGGGTGATACACAATGTTATTAATTTTGGCGTGATTACAAATTATTCCCATAGTTCAGGTTTAATACACTATTGATGTTGTTATTAATATGGATTTGTCAGTAAAGATACAAAACTGAGTTAGGCCCAGCTAATGTCAGTTTTAAGGTTAAAAAACAAAAGTTTTTAAAATGCTAGCTTTTATTAAGCAAGGCAAGAAAAACCAATAAGATTAGAGTTTCACTTTAAAGATATTTGGTTTAGTATGAAAGAAGATCCAAAATGATAAAACTGCAAAATAAATGCACCATAAATCTGTGCATTTGCATAATTTCATGTTTGGAAAAAAATCTGTATTGGTGATTTTTCTATTTTGCAAGCATCCTTACATTGATGGTGTCATGATAATTTGATGAGGATTGTCAAAAGTAAGTTTGTAGGTTAATTATAAGGGTTATGTGAAGAATACAATTTGTGCATACTTTACAGCTCATTATTTCATGAAAAGTGAGATAGCATGAAGAAGCAGACTAAATACAAATATGTGACTTGGAGACAAAAATATTAGATATATAAATGTGTCTATTAAGGTAATCTAGCATGGGAGTGGCAAGTTCTAGGCAGGGTCAGTGTGAAGTACAATTTAACCTAGCTTTGCTTTTGCTCAATTGTGTAATTACTAAGCATCATTGTACAAGATCCTTTCACCTGATAGGTTACCTAAAAATGTTTCATATCTCAGAAAGTTTGCAAAATGTACATGAGATAATGCATGAGAAATATTTAATGGAGCTTGACCAATAGTAAATGTTCCTTGAACATAAGTTACAGTTAACAAGCTACCACTCTGTTCAGAGACATTTGTCACTTTCATCATGCCGCTTTCATTTTCAGAAAAATAATGCAATTTCCATGAGGACTCACAGTTATTAAAAATTGTGATGGGACTAAAACCATGACATTTCTAATTACTCCATCAGTTACCATGTTGTTCCATCTGTTTTGATTGTCTTCAGAGGTATGTTCCTGGGTAAAATATTGTGGAGACTGATGATATCCACACTAAACTTAAAGTCTTTCGGACTTCTGCTTTCAGCAATTCCAATAATCTTTACAATTCGGCTGGAAAATTATAATTAAATCTATAATCAGAGCCACTGGAGAACAGAAGAATTTAGAAAGTATAACACAATATTTACTGTACCTTTACCTTAGAAAATCCACTGGTAGGGCCAGGAGTTTGGCCTAGTGGTTAAAGTGCTTGCCTAGCATGCATGAAGACCCAGGTTCGATTCCTCTGTACCACATACATAGAAAAAAAAAGCAAGAAGTGGTGCTGAGGCTCAAGTGGTAGAGCTCTAGCCTTAAGAAAGTCCAAGGACAGTGCTCAGGCCCTGAGCTCAAGCCCAGGAATGGCAAAAAAAAAAAAATAAGAAAGAAAATCCACTGGTGACAGAAGAGACAGTTGAGAAGCCATTTCATATTGTTCTGTCCACTTCCATATGTCTTCCAGTTTTTTAAAAAAATAATTTTAGTAATTGAAATACAACAAGGTGACACAAAAATCTTTCCATTCCTCTTCCCGAGGCTTGCTTTTCAAATCATTGTTCATTGGACCTAATTTGCTATTTCTTTTGCATTGTATATCTTGTTTTCATGTGCAACATTTCACAAAAAACCTTTTACTTTCTAAACTCCAAAATCCCTTCCTCCATGAGATCAAGATAGCCTCCAGCTGAAAATCACCTCATGATGATCATTTGCCATTTTTCCCATAGTAATTAGTATAATCCACTACTGTGCTTACAGATAAATATCACCATAGCACTTTAGGTGTTTAAAAATTGGGCTATGGTTTTCTCTTATTTTTATTTTCTTGTGAATTATATTTTTCAGGATCCAAATTTATGCAGTTGTAGAAGTGAACTCTTCAGCTCAAAGAATACAAAATTTGATGATGTGCCTTTGAAGATGCTCATCAAAGTTAGGGCCTCTAAAATTGTAGCCTCAATTACTTTACAGTAAACCCAATTAGGTCAAGCAAAAGCTACCAAGTGTTTGATTTTCACCAGGTCCATCAGTGTTTCAAGATATTTCTTCTAAGGTGTTTGTGACATTTTCAGTTCTATACAAAGACTTTGAAATAATGTAAGACAGATGAAGTGATCCCAGAAGCTTAGATTCTGGGTTCTCTCATCACTCCTGCAATTTTTTCTTCAAATGTAAGTCTCAGATACCTGGGCAAATTCATTATGACCTTCTTGAGGAATGGGCCAGGAAAATGTGATATATACACACAATGGAATTTTACTCATCCATCAGAAAGAATGCTATTGTATTATTCATAAGGAAAATGGAAAAACTTGGAAAAATAGTAAGTGAAATAAGTCAGACTCAGAGGAGCAAGATTGTATGGTTTCCTTTCCTTTATTCGTGGAAGCTAGCATTTGCCTATAAATCTGTAAGTAAGCATTATGGGTGACATGCAAGTGGCTACAAATGCATTAACTGAGATATGTAGACTTTGGGAAGAATTCAAATGATGTAATTCCTCAGAAAGATAAAGTAAAATCCCTAACAAAATAGGCAGTAGCAAATGAGTGCTTGCAAGAGTGAAGATGAGGCCAAAGGTGAGGGCTAAATAGAAGAGACTGTGGCTAAAGTGCAGTCAAGAATTCATTGTATACACTAAAAAAAAAAAATCAAGATAAAACAAGAGAAGGGATGGTTCAAGGGGGTATGGGTGAAAATGTTGAAAGGGATGGATACTGATGAAGATGAATTATATTCATAAACTGCTTTGTTAAATGGCAACTTCTTTGTATAACTATTTTAAAATAGAAAAAAAGCCTATAAACAAAGGATTAGACAGAGATGACTTCTCAAAATGAAATGTACTCATTACAGTTACTTATGTAACTGTAACCCCTGAATATGTCACCTTTACAATAAAAATAAATTAATTGGTACCCTGTGTCTTGTAAATATGTTTATCTGAATTGGGGAAGGAAGATGGAATTGCAAAATAGTGAGACAAAGGACAAAGAGTGAACCAATGCAACAGCAATATTCATAAGACATATGGAAATGAATTTTACGCTTAAGACAGGGTTTGGGAAGGGAGGGAAAATAGTTGAGATAAGGATAACAATGTTTGGCAAAAACAGACGCACTGCCTAACATGTAACTGTAACTCTATGTACATCACTTTGACAATTACATTACATTAAAATATATTACCAATAGTTTAAAGACAAAGAAAACCTGTTCTTACAGAAAAAGGGATTGAGTATAAGAAATAATTATTACTATTTTACTACTGAAGACTTTCAAGCTTCACCCTTTTATTTATCTACATCATATCTTAGAAAGTGGATAAGAAATTGCCCTTGTCATCATTTTCAGACACAGTAAAATAGCCAGACATTGAAGACTTCAAACTCCCTGCCCTCTTTTATTTAGATTTATTGAATTTTTGTTGTAAATTTGATGTACACAGTATTTATAGTTGTATGAGTCAAGTATAAAGCAGGTAATGACTATGTTTCCTTTTGAACAGTGTTACCATCTCCCTCCTTTTCTCCCAGAATTTCCCCTCCTGACTTCCCTACCTCTTAGGTTGTATAGCTCATTTCCAGCATAGTATCTAGTGGGTATCAATGCTAAATGGGTTCACCCTTTGACCAGCTGTTTCTGTACCTCCACTACCCCATCCCAATCAGATAATCTTACACCCAAGACAAAGGGTACAGGAATTTAACAAGCAGAGACAAAAGAGAATAAACCAAAGAAAATAGGGGAAAAAAACCTGCAAGCAGTACAATAAAAATAAAAACCTCTTGCTTCTATTTCTTGGAGTTTATTTCAATAAACATCCTTCCATTTGATTGTATTCACATACCTATTGAGCCTCTGTGGTACTCTCCCAATGATATCTTCCTTTGTTCTCACTGTGTGAATGTTTAGACTCCTGTATAATTCATATCCAGGTATAATTTATCTTTTACTATCTGTTGGATTTGCTTGGATGATGGTTTTATACAGAGTCCCAAAGGGCATGTTGAGTTGGGCTAGCATATTCCTGCTCCTGTGTGTGTGTGTGTGTGTGTGTGTGTGTGTGTGTGTGTGTGAGCAGGGGTGAGGGGAAAGGCAGGAGGGGTGTTCAATCAGTTAACAAACAAAAGTTAACATCACAGTGATGGATCATCATACACATCAAGAGATATCATAATACTGACCAGATGCACAAACAGGATCCAGGCCTGAGAATGGTGGCTTACCTCAAACCAGCCTGAACTCCACATCTCTCCTGAAGGGCTCCTCTCCTACGCTTAAAATATCTAGATATGAAGGCAAAGCAAGCATTAAGACTAGAGAGAGGTACCCCAGTAGTATGGGCTAGCTCAGTACAAGAAAGCCAAAATGACATAATTGACAACCACTTGGGAAACAAGAAACTCTCAGTGATGTTTAGGTATAAATGTCATATGTCTGAAACTATAAGTCATATTAGACAGCAAAGATTGTAAAACTTTGCTATTAAAAACATTAGAGTTCAATTATTAGCTTATGACACAAAGTCAGAGGTCACAAATCTATATTCTAGACTTTCAAGATTGTGAAGCTAAATCTAAAAAAGAAAAAAGTCTTAAAATTATTTTTGTATGACTTTTCTTTTTTTTTAAATCTGTCATGGGACTTGAACTCTGGGTCTGGGCTCTGTCCCTGAGCTCTTCAGCTCAAAACTAATGCTCTACCACATTGAGTCACAGCACCACTTGTATGGAATTGTCTTTGGGGAATATTTAATATATATATATATATATATATAGTTAGCTATTTACCCATGAACTTTATCTAACATCAAGAAAACTCCACATACAGCTTCTACCTTTACATGTTTATTATTTACAGACATGAAAATGTAACAAGGGAAAATATGACCAATGTAGCAACAATGTAAGTAGAAACGTACTGAGTACCAACAAAGAGAATGGGGTCTCTCAAAGACATTTAAGAGTGATCTTAACTGGAAGCAGATTCCTAGATTAGTCATTGTTATGTAAGTTCCAGCAATGGGTACAATAATTAAGATGTCAGCAACACAGGGAACGATCTGAGGCTTGAAAAATAAAAATTCATCTTCTAACTAAAGAGAAAACCCAGATGTTGATGACTACTAAGTGTGTGGGAAAGCTTTGAATTGGAACCTTTGCCACTCTCCTAACCTTCCTTTCATGGTTATAAGTAGGTGAGGAAGTTTCTGGTCCCATTTTCTCCCAAAACTTCTTACAGAGCCAGCAATTGGTTTAGTGTGTCTCCTTGTATGTCTCTCCTTTAACAGGAATAAAATCTTTCTGAAGACCTTGATTCAGCACTATCATCTTCACAACTCTGCTCATAACAGATAAAGTACCTACCAAAATGTTCTGAAGAGATACAATAATCTTCATCCTATATTGAACAGTACTGAGGTATTATTAGCAATAAAAGAGAAAGTGGCCTATAGATAAAAAAAAATCAGTCTCCCCATAATGGATTTAGACATATCTCCTTCTGGTTGTACATTTAATTTTGGTGACCAGTGTTTAAGCTTAGAAGTTCATGGTGATCAGAAATTCTGATACAATGAATGACCAGAATTAGAGATAATTTGGGTCAGTGAAGCCTGTCTCTAAAATCACACTTCAGTAACAACCATCTGCTTAGCCTAGTCTGACTACAAATAGAGACAAATCTGTCCTTCTTCTTTAAATACCTCTTCAGAATTTGCTTCTCTCCACCTTTCCAAGACATTCTGTCTCTCAGATGTTATCTCTGTCGTCTTGGTGAGCTCACATTCTGAATTGGAAAGCTGGCCTGAGTACCATCACTCCTTGCAGACAATGACCCATCACATCCCTATTTCAGCAGTATAACCATTTTCTTAGACTCTCCAAACAAATGATGTACAGTATGCTAACCACCTTATTATCAGTCGATAATAAAAATCACTCTGCTTTCATATGTGGACTTCAGAAGCCACATCCCAGAGCTATGTTTTCCATGATTAAATCTTTATGGAAATACTTTATGCCTGACATATGGAAAAGAGTTGTACAGATTTTGCTCCCCTTCCTTATTCCACAAAGCTAAAGAGCCAATAGAAGTGATTTGATGTTCAAATCCCAGCTTAGTTTTCCAAATGTATCTTACATGTAGCTTAAAAGCTTTAAATGTAATAGAAATCATGAAGAGAAGCTTGCATTGCATCTGTCTTCCCCCACTCAACACTGAATGACTTAGATATAACTATGCTTCCTTGGGATGAGTAAAAATGAAATTTCTTCACTTGGCAATAGTCTAAGAGCTACCTCAACGGGAAAACCACAGACAAGTCCCTCCCCATCCACTCATCTGAGTTTATTATGGATGGAACAGTGACATTAAGTAAGAAGCAATGTGAACTCAACCAGCAGTATCTGCTGGCTTTGCGTCTTTAACTGTGCTCCAATCTGCTATTCCATCTTTAAGATTTGTGCTGTTTAGTAAGTATCTAAGAAGGCTCACTTCCTATGGAAGCAGCATTACCACAATTTTACTTAGGATAATATTTAAATATACCCTGTTCAAAACACCATCTCTAAAACATTCAGTACTATAATGCTAGGCTTGTTAATATCAACCGCCTATACATAATTTAGATTACTCATGCTAATCTTCCTGAGCTCTAGTAGCAAACCATCTCTTCTCAGAAACCTACAATATCTCCCATCACTAAAACATTTTAGTAAGTAGATGATTCCAACTCAGTAAATTAGTTCCATTGTTCCTTTTACTTTTAACTCAATCAAGAGCAAGCATATGCAATTAAGCCAATTATAAACATAAATCCAACTTATTCAAGAGTACCTCAGTGAATACTCAAGTTAATGTACACTTAAGACTGTTATTAATAACTTGTATCATACCTTGAAATTTGTCTTTTTTCATTGTTCCTTTTGAAGTTGCACATTCTAAAGATTTATACCAATAATAATATATGGAGATTGCTCTATATTTTCTTTGGAGAATATCAGATGGAAAAGGTGTAAGAGCCATTCCTTACATAGAGGGCCGTAGGAATGGACTGAAAGTTCCAGAAACTTTCAAAATCCTTTTGAATTTCCAATAGCTAGTAAAATAGAAAAAATAATTAGGTTGTGTAGAGTCAATAGCTATGTTATTGACTGGCAAATTTATCTTTTTATTTCCATCTGAACAAGAAAAAAAAACCCATAATACTAAGTTAAAAATAGCTTACATTTGAAAATAGCTTTATGTAATAGGTTGGAAATACACCCCAATAATTTTGTTCAAACTTGCTTTATCCTCACATATTTTAATCTAAAACTCACATCATATATTTTTCTTTCTCTCAAATAACCTCATTTCTTAATATATCAAAATATCTTTCCCCAATTAGTAAAAATAAAATCATGTAGGTGCAATTTTGTTTTCTTTATACTTTGGGGACTAAATTTAACTAATTAACATTTTAATAACATTCCACCATTTGTTCCTGCAAAATTAGGGGACTTGCTCAAGATAGATTAAGATATACTTTGAACCATCTGGAATTCAAGCAGTTTTGATTTTAAATAAGTACTTGTTTTTCTGTAGGCTTGTGGACATTTTAGCGTGATTAACATATAGGCCATAAGGTAAACTACGGGAAGAATAGAGTTTATTTTTATTATACTTTGTACATTCAAAAAGATCCCGAATTGCTTCCTTAAATGAGGATTTAAATATGGGTGAATATGCTGACCAAACAACATTCAAGGTAATGTTGTGAAATCTCATTGATTATTCAGAGTGATTGGCAGGAACTTATTCTGTATGGGAAAGCTTTTGAATAATAAGCTTGTCAAGAACAAATACTTTTACTACCCTTAAAAGTACTTGCCGGGGGCCAGGAGTTTGGCCTAGTGGTTAAAGTGCTTGCCTAGCATGCAAGAAGACCCGGGTTTGATTCCTCGGTACCACATATAGAAAAAAGCCGGAAGTGGTGCTGAGGCTCAAGTGGTAGAGCTCTAGCCTTGAGAAAGTCCAAGGACAGTGGCTCAGGCCCTGAGCTCAAGCCCAGGACTGGCAAAAAAAAAAAAAAAAGTATTTGCCAGAACTCAAACCAAGTTAAAGCCCATTGCTGATAGAGATACCATGGAATAAGTTTAATGAGAAAGACTACTTCTGCATGAAGGGCATGGAAGGACAATAGTCTGGGAGAAGCAGTTTTCCAGGAAGGAAAACTGAAGGCAAAATTAGGCCAAAACTGGGACAAGTGTAGAAAACTTGAATGTGATACTGCGTTATATGACCTGCAGATTCAGGTTCAATGGCTATGCCAGATGACTCATCTTTCTGGTTCCTGAAACAATAGCATATCATGCAAAACACAAAACAGACAGGGAGTTGGAAAAACTAAAGTCCTCATCTTCAGACAAATTATTTAAATATTTCTCATTCTGCTTATTAAGAATAAGAAACAGTAACTTCTGAGTAAGGCAATTGTTGAAAAGTAGATGAATGTACACATAGAAAGCCCAGGATATTGTATGTATTATGCTGGTTTCTGCTAGACTTAGAAAGTTACTGTCCTTCAGCTGTAAACTACAAATGATGAACTAGAACAAATAGTATCATAAACAGTCAATTAAAATCAAGTAACATTGAAGTTCGACCTCACCCCAGTGAGAATGGTCATTATCAAGAAAATAAACAATAATAGATGCTGAGAGGTGAGGTCAAAGGGCATCCTAATACACTGTAAATGGGAAAGTAAACTTATTCAACCGCTCTGGAAAGCACCAGGGAAGTTTCTCAAATATAAAACATAGAGTATCCTAAAGAGCCAGAAATTCAACTCTTGGACATTTATCCAGAAGATTAAAAACCAAGATATAATAAAGACAACAGCACAACCACATTTAATTCCAACACTATTCACCATAGCCAAAGTATGGAATCAACCCATATGCCCCTCAATGTGAAAATGGATCAAGAAAATATGATCTATTTGTACATGGAATTTTGTTCATCCAGTAGAAAGTATGATACTTTACCATTTGTAAGGAAATAGAAAGACCTGGCAGAAAATATGTGAAGTGACATAAGTCAGGCACAGAGAGACAAAGTATGCATGGTTTCCCTTATAAGTGGAAGCTAGACTTAGCTTGTGAACTTCTAAGTAAACATGATGAGTGGTAGGCAAGAGTACACAAGTGCATTACCTGGAATACAACAGATTTAAGGGAGATCTCATAGTGTAATTCCTTATAAAACCAAAACCACATTTCAGCCAAAGAAAACATCAGGAAACAACAAAATAAAGAGGTCAAGGGGAAAGAGGTAGATTAATGAACAGGACAAGAGGGAGATTACAGTCAAGAATTCAATGTATATCCTATAAAATGAAGACGAGTATAGGAAGGAGTAGGCAAGGGAGGGATGGTGAGAATATTGAAAAAGCTGACATTAATCAGGGTATATTGTATTTACAAACTGCTTTGTTAAATGGCACACCTCTTTGTACAATTGTTTAAAAGTATTTCCACAAAGAATAAAATAAAACATGTCATTTCTATCATTGTAATGTGAAAATAGCCACAGATAATCCATTAAGGAATTAGTATGTCATTCTAATAAAACTGTATTTACAAAAATAAAACTAGAATCCAAGAGCTCTGAACTGTAGCTTGCCAACTTTTATGGGAGTCGTTGGAGAGAAATACTTCATATTCAAACCATGATATTATCTTCCAAATATTCTTAGATCACCTTTGAAAACCTTCTTTAATTCCATTTGTCACAGATGGGCCCACTTCCCTCAACCTCTTGTATTGCTTATCTAAACCATATTGTTCATGCTTGATAAGAATATTTTAACTATATTATTTCTATAATGGATCACTCCCCATTTTGGTATAGACTAAGATGTAGACAAAGATGAGGATAATGATGGCAACTTTTCTATTTCCTCCCTTCTCCTTGGTCTACATTAGGGAGAGAATAGTTTATATTTTATAAGGCACACAGATGACCATCTAAATTTTGTGGCTATTTTCCATTGGTTCTCTTGGTGCTCAGACTGATTAATCCCATCTACTTTGGTGCTAATTGATCCTTACTCTGAGATCCAATATTGCCTCTGTAGCAAAAGTTGTTTCGAATTACAGCCATAATTCACGCATGGATAGCAAACACAATGCAGAGAAAGAGTGTATGGGATTTTTTTCTTCACCTGTAGCTTGTGCTAACATGATTCCATAAAATACTTCACAAAACATTCTATCACACTTTATGAATCATTCATAACGTATCCAGTGAGAGAGATAAGGACTGGTTTTGACAGGCCATCTGAGATATATTTTGAAATACAGAAGAGCAGGATTTCATTAACTTCATGACTGATCTAAATGAACTCCTTGTCTAGAATCCAAATGGTATATATGTCTTAAGACCTGACTGTCCCAGCTCTTTACTAAATACCGTATTGACCCTCCTTTTGTTACTACCCTCTTAACTATGTCTCCCCCAAACTCAAACTTGAGAGTCCTGTTGGAAAAACTATACACAAAGAAAAGACCATTTAACAAAGTTTTATCACTTGATTTTGAAATGAAAATATTCTGCACAATGACTTGGTCAAGAGTGATCCAGCTGGATGACATTAAGAAAATTTAATACTATCTCTCAAGTTTAAGTCATCACTGTTTTAGAAATTTTAAAGTATTTTAGCATTGTTTTCCTTTGTTCTGCAATGTGAAGTTCTTAGGGTAAGCTTTGTGGTAAGCCATTTAAAGAGAAAACTCAAGGGCCAAAGAAACCAATAATCAAAATTACCCATAAGTTTAGGATGCTCTAGTCCATCCTCCAAGTCTCTACCTTCTACCTAAATTCATGTCATTACATGAGTGTACTGTATGATCATAAGCTTGCATAAAATTAATAGATAACTTACTTTCTAAAATATGTCAGAACATTTAAACTCCTTACCCACACTACTTAATTAGAAAAATATATTTTCTTCAGAAAGAAAACCATGTCTTTAAAACTTCTCTACTGATGACTTACATAATTTCTATCTAGTTCAGGAAGCAAAAAAGAATTCCATAACAATATAATTCTTTATTCCCATTTTGGAAGACTAAGTTTATGAGAGATTCTATGTTCTTAAAATATTTTTTGTAATTATAAAACATCTTCCTTGGCAGGAGAAGCATCTGTGAAGGTCTTCAACCTAAGTAAAAATTCAAGAATCCTCATTTATCTCTTCATTCCTAGCTGATGAGAAGAAAAAAATTAAGGGAAAGAAATGTTTTCATTGAATCTTAAACATATCAACCACCTCAGCGATGCAAATAAATGCAGAGTGGAGGGTGTTCAGAAAATAATCATTTTTTTTCTTTTTTTGTCCTTCTGATGGATTTATTGGGAGCAGTAACACATTTTGACTTCTGGCATTTTTATATGATACGTTTATCATAAGTAAAATCATTATAGGTCAAAATCTATCATTGTATCTCTTATTGTTTCCTTTCAAGGCCTGAGGTAGCTGAACAAAGAGGATTTAATTCATCGTATCCTTTTGTGAGTATAACACATCTTGATAATTATCACTACTCTCCATAATTCTCCCCCACCTTCGTTTGGGGTGAGCTGGAGAGATAACCTTTTGACAGGAAACAATAAACGTCATTATTAACTAATCATGTGCTAACTCTGGTAGCAATTTAGTCTACAGAGCCATTTGAGATGATCATTCATAACTTTTGGAACTGTAAGGGTCAACAGTAACTAATAATAGACAACCCATCAATAAATAAGGAACACTAGTGTCTCCACGAGTGGCATTTCTAAAGTGTAAAGATGGCATTTTCTAAAATGTAACAACAAAATGCCTAAGGAATGATACTTCCTGAAAGTTCTTGGTCAGCTAGTTGGCTTTAGTTCCCTCCTGTTTGTTGCTCAAAGTAGAAGTGAAGCAATATGTGCATGCCCTATAGAGGGGAAGACAGAAACAGCTTTAGCTATTTTCATTATGAATTACATTAAATACCCTAAAAATTGCATAAAATAATGAAAAAATCTCTATACTTCCATTCTGAATAAACATAAAGGGAAATCATACTTCATTTCCTGCAACACTTGTTTTTAACAAAATGAAGAAATCCTGATAGAACTGAAACCCTAAACCATTTTTCTAACACTTTCAAGACTGATATCAATTCCCTAATTAAGGTTTTCATCTTAATCAATCCAGCATTTCCAAAACATGTTTATTCACAGAAACTTCTTTTTATGTAATATCTATTAACAGATCAGGAAGAGCTGAAATAAGTATACAATTTAGGAACACATATTTAAGATTCTCATCTGTCTTTGAAAATCTAGCTGGCAAAACTGCTTCAGACAGAGAGAAATGGGTCAGGAAAGAAAGAAGTAAGTATGGGGCCAGAAGGACCAATCATTCCTGGGGAAATGATACAACATTTTCTCCAGGCAGTCTAGAGCTGAGGAAATTCATTCTGTGCTCCAAATATGGAATCTCTTCCTTTTCCTAAGAGATCAACTAAGGAGAGAGTAAAAGAGAGCACAGGCTTATCTAGTGCTAGGTAGGATATTCCAGAGTTTGCCATAAGAAAAGAGAGACAAACTCTGAGAGAAAACTACCGTAGATAGCCTTCTAGAACAAACTCCAGATGACTGTTTACATCTCCAGGTAAAATCTTCACTCTGATCTAGTCTCCTAGATGAGCAGAAAAGCTTCCTGTGAGAGACTTATTTCAGTTGCCATCTATCTCAGAACGATCCATTCTTACCCAGATCATATTTCTCCACTCCGCCCTCTCTATGCTGCACGTCCTTCTATTTTCTTTAGCTCTAACAATTTTGGCTGAAGTTATTGGTTTAGATTTTTGTCCAACTTGTTCCCTCCACTGCCACAAGGAAATGGCCATATCCATTCATCTTGGCTGAGTCCAATTTTCTTGAACCAAATTGAAGGGCAAGGGAGCAATAATGAGTAAGATCTGGCTAGGAAGTAAAGCTGAGTTACACTTGCAATAACCTCACACAAGGAGGACCTACACTCTATGCTTGTGCAGTTCTTTGGATCTTATTGAAGTTGAGTCAATACAGGTCCATGCCATTGATTGATTATGAGGACTTAGCTTCATTGAGTACTTTTGGTGGTTATTTTGCCCATCATTTCTACATCTGCTTCCCCTATGAAGAGGCAATGTTATAGGAGAGCCCATAAGTCTGAAACCTACCACTGTCTAGTCACATGAATTTAGCAAAAGTAGTTGCTGTCTGTGAATAGGAATAACAGTATCCTCCTATATGTTTATTAATGGTTTAAATGAGCGAATGTACGTACACAATGTGCTTGTCTTAGCGCTTAGCAACTGCTACAGCCACAATGGTGAAGCTATTTTTATTAGAGCCCTCTTCATAAATAATGATGAAACAAAACAAGCAGAAAGTGTTTATTTGCGAATAGCAAGCATGATTAATTTTAGTTAGGAATAAAGTGTGGTGTTTCAGTCCAGGAGGTTCAGAGTACTTTCTGGCCTCTTTACAGGCTGGACAAGGGTCTGAGTCTACATGGTGGTAGCCTTGCTTGCAGAGGATGAGTGGTTTCCTAGAAATCTGTACAATAGCCAGACATGGTGTCTCACACCTGTAAACCTAGCTACTCAGAAGGCTAAGAGCTGAGGATCGAGGTTCAAAGTAGCCTGGGCACTAAAGTCTTTGAGACATTTATCTCCAATTAACCACCAGAAAACTAGGAGTGGTGCTGTGGTTCAAGGGATAGAGTACTAACCTCATACTGAAGAGCTCAGGGAAAGTTCCCAGACCCAGAGTTCACATCCTATGACTGACCTCTCCCCCCAAAATAGATCTTCACAACAATAGCCAAGTTAAATCCACAACTGGAGAGACTGAAACTGGGAAAACAGGTATGACCTAATGGAAAGGAGAGGCTTTCTTTATAGTTAACATTTCACCATCTAAAAAGAGAGATAAAAATTTGTGTTTGATCTGACATATAACTGCCTGTGTTACTGGACACTGACAAGTATCCCATTGTCCCAAACCTCTCTCTATTCTGGAAATATGAGGAAAGACTGCAAATCATATGGGCATCTTTGACACCAGTGCTTCTGTTTCATCCGTCTGTTGACCTGCAGTATTACAGAACAATGTGCTTCTACTTAATTCTTTACAAGGAAAGGCCTTAGCTGCATTACAAATTTGGCATCACAAAGAAGGCAAGAATATAAGGTGCAGGCCTGTGTAATGAACAGTAGCACAGATGCACTGGATCAGGAACTTAACCAGCCCAGCAGTGGCTCTGAGTATATTCCATCCACATGCCTTTGTATCACTCTGTAAATTCTGCCAAATGCCGATTTAAGACTTATCACTCTATTCTTTCCTGTTTATCAACCTGAACCTATTTGGTCCCAGTCCCTTATGACACCATTCTAAACTCCCTTTTCTGAGCCTCTCAGTCTGTGATCTTTTATACATAGCACGTATTCAACTTCATGAAGCACACTTACGTATTTGAATCCTGTCTTGAGTTGAGGTTGTACAATCAGTTTTACCAATGTCTCCTCCAAAAACATTGCAAGCCACATTAGGGCCAAAACTATGTCTCCTGATTGGATTTTTGTATTTTTTTAAGCTGCTATCCCATCAGTGAGCATATAAAAAAGTAAATAATATGTAAACGACTTTGAAAAAGATTATTTTAGATCTGAGCTCTAAAAATACCTAAAAAATAGTTTTTGGAAAACTGGAATTCAACAGAG
The DNA here is from genome assembly GCF_031878675.1 of Megascapheus bottae. Classification (NCBI taxonomy): domain Eukaryota; kingdom Metazoa; phylum Chordata; class Mammalia; order Rodentia; family Geomyidae; genus Megascapheus; species Megascapheus bottae. The sequence continues at coordinate 25,839,211 of NC_143527.1, forward strand.
TTAGAAGGCTTGTGTTATGGGTTTCAAAGAGGCTCCAAAGGTATCTGTCATGTGAGTTTGAGATACAGCATTGTCATTATTCAGATGGAAACTAGAATCACTTATGAGATCATGGCTCATTGTCAATTCTCTATATATTTGCATTTATTGTGACAGATGCTGTCAAATCTCATCCTAGCTCTATTATTCTACTGAAATAGATTGCCCCTCTTATGCTATATAATAACAATTAGGATAATATCACCCATTAGCTCTCTATGCCTCTTTCTATCTAGGAGCTTCAGAAAAAGGTTTAATGATTACAAAACTAAACTCTATCAGTTTCAACTAGACCCTCACTTTTTCCTCAAAATTCCTTTTTTTTGACTGAAATATTTTATAGGCTATTCAGTCCCAAAGGGTTTTTTTTCAAAGTTTGAGATAATGGGTTTCAGCCATCTTAACTTAGAGCAGAATGAATAAATGCATTTTCTCCACAGAAAATTCCTAATGCCTTAAGCTGAGTTTCTGCCTATGACATATTCTTAACCACCTACTGAATTGCTTTCTCTTTATTTTTGAGGTTAAATGGGAAGCCTGGAGCTTATAGCTGAATTCTACCATATGTACTGGTGGAAATTTTTTAAAAAAATAATAAATAAAAAATACACTTTTATAGCTATCAGGCAGCACAGGGAGAAAAAGCTGGATTTTCTAAGAACTTACTGCTGCATTTTTAAACCACAAGTCCATTGGTTACCTTACTCTCCACAGGCATATTTGTTATGGTATTACTTGTCCCTGTATTCTAAAAAATGTCAGTGTTTATCTTTTTAGCAGTATTTTCATTGAAGAAGGAAGAAAACATGCAATGGGAGGTTTGTGTCTGAGTTTTCAATATTGTTCCATTTGGTGGAATCATGAATGCTTTGAGACCAAATCACAATTTGGAAAAAGAAACAAATTTGTATTGGATAGGGTAGGGTGGTATATGAGGAATATGATCTTATGGCAGAAGAACAGTAGCAGGGAACCAAATGGTAAAATTGTCAATATCAATTACAGGCCATGGGCCCTGAATTGTGGGGAAATATAGTAATACTTTGGCAGTCACAAAGATTTCTTTTTTTAATCTGTTTTGGGAGAATTGACAGAGGAAACACTTCCAGCTTTCAGGTCTGTTGTTTGGTAGGCGAACTCTGAAAACGTTGCCCAGTCATCTGTCTTACAAATGGTCTAAAGGTGAAAATGTCTCCTTGTAATAATGATAGAAATCGATTGGTAAGGGCCGGTAGTTTTGCCTCATGGTAGCGTGCTTGCCTAGCATGTACAAAGATTCTGGTTCAATACCACATGCAAAGGAAAAAAAGCCAGAAATGGTTCTGTGGCTCAAGTGGTAGAGCTCTTGAGAAAAGCACAAGGATGTAAACTTACTAAAACTAAGAAAAAATGATCTGCAAAAATGCTCCAGAGCAATGGAGCACATTAGACACTGATGAAAGCGAACTATACATCTCGTGGGTGGGGATTAGAGGGAAGGAATGGGAGAGAAGGAGAGAGCAGATGACACTATGCAAAAGGGAACATAGTTATGATATATTTAAAGGTAATCCTTCTGTATATATAATTTCTAAAATAACAATAAAGTAAATTAGAAATAAAATAAAAGCAAAAGAACAGCGCTCAAGCCACAGGACTGGGAAGAAAGAAAGAAAGAAAGAAAGAAAGAAAGAAAGAAAGAAAGAAAGAAAGAAAGAAAGAAAGAAAAGAAAAGAAAAGAAAGAACAAAGAAAAACAAAATGATTATTAAGCCCAGGAAGGCCTACATACCTGGAGAAGGAGGTGGGTAAAATAGGATCCTGAACCAGTAGGGTACAGCTCCTAGAAGCATCAGGATTGAGCTTTGAGAAGCATCAAGAGAATTATCAAATACACAGAATCAATTGCTATACATAAGTCTGGAGACCTCATATTGAGAGCATATTCAAGCCATAGCTGAACTAACCTGTATCCCTCTGCACTGACTCATGTTTAGGTTGAGCCATGGAAGGGAATCTGAGTTGATTCCATATCTTGGCTCTGGTGAATAGTGCTGCAATAAATAATGCTTGTAATAATAAAAAATGGCTTCACTTTAACCTACTTTGTAATCTTTTTGAGAAATACTCAAGTTGTGGGATTGCTGACTCATGAGATAGTTCTATATTTTTTAAATTTTTAATTGTAATATAGATTTTTAATTTACAGATACTAGGTGCATTACTGCTTACATATTGATACTCCTTATGTTATGTCATTGGTTTTTTTTTGTTTGTTTTTGTTTTAGCAATTTCCACACTGCTTTCCAGAGTTGTTGAACAAGTTTACAGTCCCACCAACAGTGTCGTGTGGTTACTTTTTTGCCAGTAATCATGCCAGCATCTGTTATAGCTTGTATTTTTTGTTTGTTTGTTGATCATGAGGCTTGAACTCTGGGTCTGGTTGCTGTCCCTAAGCTCTTCAGCTCAAGGATACCACTTTTCTACTTGAGCCATAGCACCACTTCCAGTTTTCTGATTGATAATTGGAGATAAGAGTCTACAGACTTTCGTGCCTAGGCTGGCTTTGAACTACAGTCTTCAGATCTCAGCCTCCTGAGTAGGTAGGATTACAGGCGTGAGCCACCATGCATGGTTATTGTTTGTTTATATTATTTTTTCTTTTTGAATTTTAACACCATTTTATTTGGGATGATGTTATACAAAAAGAAAAGCTTCTGCTTTTTTTAATATATATTTTTCCATATTAATAGAAGGCTTACATTATATTCACCAGATAGAGGGTGCATTACTTCACATACATTGATACCCTTTCTCATGCCTTGGTCCCCATTTCCTTCCTCCCACCCCCCAACCCCTACCCTATTTCAAATAACCAAATACACATATTTCCAATATATCAGATAACAAGGTGAAATACTGTAACAATATGAGATAACCAAGGGACAGCAAAATTGTTTGTACTTTTGAAGACAGCCATTCTGAACGGGGTGAAGTAAAATCTCTATGTGTTATAATTTATATTTTTTATGGCTGTAGATGTTAAACATTTCTTTGTATGTCCATTGGCCATTTTTATGTCTACTTACAAAGTCTCCAGTTAGGCCTTGTTTATCCATTAATTGGGTTGTTACATTTTTGAAGGGATTAGTTTCTTTAAGCACTGTGAAAATCATCATGACTTCCATTCTCACATAGAAAGTGTTAATTTCTACAAGCAGATAATTTAGGAAGCCCCCCATCACTGCTCTACTATAGGTGTTTCATGTATAAAGTACATGGAAATATACTCTTTATAGGTTTTCTGGTAACCTTGCTAGGATGCACTTTAGACTGAAAGATATCTAGATTTGATCAAATCATAACCCAAGTTTTACTCTAAGTTGATGTACATCGGAGCCAATGATTGTCAAGAAAGGAAAGAAAGTACCAGGATCTCCCCCTCCCCCACAAACAAGCACACAAAGGTACTCAAGATGCTGAGTCAACTCTAAACCTTCAGTAGAGTTAGTTTCTCCACTGCTTTGATCCAATAAGTGATGTAAAGCTAATTGGAATTTCCCTCATGCCACAGTTATTTCTGAATCTTACTTTGTATATCTAGATTAATAGATAATGAAATTATATTTTAAAGCTTAAATATATTTCATTTTGGATTGCAGAAGAAGTGATGGAGGATTACTTATGCTTGGAACTGATTCTAAACATTTCTAGGGAAAATGGGATTTGATAACATACAAATTTATTTACTTTCTTCTAACTAGATTTCCAGAATAGCAAGTTTTGTGTTTATTTATAATGTTTATCATTGCCTACCGCTAATTTAATCTCTTTGAAAAAAATCTTCAGGCTGGAAAATTGGGAATTGATAATACTTACTGATTTCAAACTCAGTCTGAAATTCTAGCTTAAATTTACACATTGGAATTATTTATATCCTCTTATGTCATATCAATTTAAATAATATCTCACTCACTGGGGCATAAAAAATAATGCTAATATTAAAGTTTCTATTTAATACTTGCTAATTGCACATGAAGGGCTTATATCAGCTGTATTTAGGGTATTTTTATTTAATTTTACACTATTAGAAAAATCTATGAGGCTAAGGATCCTGAAATTATTGCCTTTAAACATTGAGTAATAAGAATAACCCTTCGCCCCATGATATGTCTTCTCTCATGTGGTTTTGGATAAGCATTCCTCCTACCACAAAGGCTGAGCAAGTAGCTACATGTTTGATATAATCTAATTATGAGAAAGAATAATTTTGTTCCTTCTTTAGTTCAAATATACATTTCAAAAGCCATTTTTTTCCATGAAATCTGCCTACTGTCACTGGTGGTGTTACAGACTTCATAACACCAAGTTTACAAAACTAAAAAGAACTGTACTATTCTAAAGTTGATCCTAATCGAAAGGGACATATATCAATCAATAATGGCTGGTTCCAAACACTCCTATTCTCCATATGTTACTAATTTATTATCAAGATATAGTAACTGGTAAAAAATGACTTCTTAGAACCTGGCTGAAATATATTTCTGTAGTCTATTTTTATTCTTCGTGCTGAACTCAGGCTCTGTCTCTGAGTTTCTTACACTCATGTCTGGTGAGCTAACCCTTCCATAGTTCCACTTCTGCTTTTTTTTTTTTTTGATAGTTTAATGGAGAAAGATGTCTCCCAGACTTTCCTGCTTTGGCTGACTTTGAACCATGATCTTTGTATCTCAGCCTTCTGAATATCCATGATTAGAGGAGTGCGCCACTGGCATCTGCCTCCATAGCCTCTTGCCACCATTACTTCTATACTAGGGATTTAATATCTCTATACAAAAAATATTAATTTATTGTGTCTTTCTCCTTTAATAAATAGGTAATCCAATGACCCTTACGCATGTTTGTCCTTTGAAAGACAATCTAAAAGAGCTAACTTCCCAGGAATAAAACTCCAATAGTTTAATTATGTGACAGGAAGATAACCTTGTAAATACATGACTAGAGAATTTTCTAGAAGACATGTGCATTTTTCACTGCAAAGAAATTATAGAGAACATATTCCCAAGTCTCGTGGACATCAGCATTCTTAACCATCTCTGTGGAAGAACCATGTAGTTAAGAACTCAAAAATGAGAAGAAATTCCGGGTGAATGATGGGCAGGCATTCCACATACTGATGACTCTCTGCCAATTTCAAGCATCATCATTTTCAGTTAAGATTATTTGGGGCTGGAAAAGTCTGTGAATATTTTCTTTCTCATTTTCTTTTGCCAGTCTCGGGGCTTGAACTCAGGCCCTGAGCACTATCCCTGGGTTTTTACTTTAATGCCAGCTCTCTGTCACTTGAGCACCACTTGAACACCAGTCTGGCCTTTCTACATATGCAGTATCAAGGAATCAAAACTTGGTCTTCGTGCATGCTAGTCAAGCACTCTACCATGATGCCAAAATCTTAGCCTCCCTGTGAAGATTTTCTAAACAATAGAATAGAGGAGACTGTCTTTCACATACCCAGGAAGGGTGAATCAAACATGAATCCAATATTCAATTTTACCACATTTATTAGAGTTATGACATAAACATTCACTAAAAACAGAAGTTGTTAATAGGAGATAAGAATCTATGAGACTATAGCACATCTTTCTGTCTTGTGAAACTAAGCATGATTTCTGCTTCAATGTATGTCCAATAAAATGAAGCTCAAGAATGTGTATGCAGACACATCTATAGTTAATATTTTTCAAATGACTGAATTTGAAATGCTATTGTTGACTGATGAACAATAACTTCAACTTAATAAATGGTGATATTGACCAACCAAAAAAATCAATAGTTACTTAATAAATTAAAGCAAAATACAAATATATCAGACTTATTTAATCAGATTACACATTGCTTTTAAATTACCTTCAAAGTATGATATTTTCTAAGAAAATAAAATAACTGAGTGTTTAATTAGAAGTATATTTTAGTGAAGCCATTATTCAGAACCAACCAGAAAGAAGGAGAGGAAGGACAGGAGCAAGGAAAGAGATGGAGGAAGATGGGAAGGAAGGGAGGGAGAGCTAGAAACATTTGTTTCTCAGCTGGGGAAAGCATGTAAGAAAGTACAACACAATTTTTTCTACCATTAGAAACATAGGATAAGGGGAAATTAAAAATGAAGCGCATTCAAGTGGGATATATATATATATTCATTGTATACAGGATACACTCAGGCAAATATAAATATATGGCATATATCTATATGTATATACACATATGTATATAGACAAAAGAATAGAAATTAAATCCACTAAAAAGTGGGAAGAGACTGTGGGACTATAACAGAACAATGTGTTCGTTCAGAGTACCCTGTACAAATCTATAGAATTACCACAATGATATCACATAATATAAACATAATGCTAAGTTGATTGATAAAATAAAATTTTAGAAAGAATAATACTTTCATGGTGAAATGGTACAATCTTACAAAAACAACGTATGCCAATACTCACACACACACACACACACACACACACACACTCACACACATTCATCCACAATTTAGGGAAATCCAGTTAAAATATTTACTAATATTTTAATAAGAACCAGGTAATTCCACAATTCCATGGATATGAACCATTGCTGTATAAAGAAAGCAGATTAGCTATTATTTACTTACATACCCATTCAAATTAATTTACCAAATAATAGCTATAACCATGAATAATACTTTAAATCGAGATTTTTAAAATTCAAGCTAGGGAATGTATGGATTGTAAAATATACACAATTTGACATGCCATGGCATGTAGAACATTGAAGATATTCCTGGGGTATAATTGTGTGTGTGTGTGTGTGTGTGTGTGTGTGTGTGTGTGTGTGTGTGTGTGTACATCATGGAACTTACTCTGGGCCTGGGCATTTTCCCTGAGCTGTTCAGTTCAAGGTTACCATCCTACCCCTGAACCTAGGTGCTACTTCTGGTTTGGTGGTTAATTGGAGATAAGAGTCTCCTAGACATTAGTGCCCAGGCTGGCTTTGAACTGTGATCCTCAGATCTTAGCCTCCTGAGTAGCTAGGGTTACAGGTGTGAACCACCATGCCCACCTCTGGGGTATAACTTTTAAATCACTCTTTTGCTACAATCTTCATCTGTAAACTGAAGTCATTAGGTGTCTAGTTCTCAATGTTACTGGTCTTTTCTCCAAAATGCAATTACTTCCTTGACTTCCTGCTTGATGAGTAGTACCTCCATCTATTCCTCATTCTCATTTTCCATTCCATAAGCCTACTGTCTGGTCTGCTTTCTCCTCTTTGTTTCCATATCCTCAACATTCATGATTTGGATTATTATTTCTCTTCTTAAATTCATATTGGCACCAAAATGATCCATTTAAATACAAATCTAGGATCTTTTTTACCATGAGTTTAAAAAAATGTGGACTAACTAGCATATTAATAATACTGATGGGAATAATGATGCAGGTGTTAGGAATAAAAAGTTGTTTCACATCATATTTAGGTGCTGCTAAAGTTGAAGTGGATCCCATTGGGGTGTGTGGGGGGGGTATGCACAATACAGAAAAGTGATCACCTTGAATTCTTAGACATAGCCATTCTCTTACTGAGACTTTAAGAGAGGTAGAGAATCAAGGGGAAAAACATTCCAATATGCTACAAACTTGGAAAACATCTGGAACCTTAATTCATGTCTATGTGATAAAATATGGATAGAGGTATTCTGGGGGCTCCTTCTGAACCCTTCTCAGCTATAAAGTCGAGGCCTGGTAGTTTCAGGTATGTCTTCATAAGCAAATAAAGAAATCCAGATTACACATTTCATAGAGTAATCTACCTAGGAGATTAAGGCGAAATGGGGAGCTCTGGCTCTCCAAAGGACAAGGCCTTGCACAAGATTATTCTTATGAAGTCATATACCATACAGAAGCAATAATCTTAACCCACTAACCAATTCAGTAAGGAAATATGACACCAAGCCTACCTTGGTCCCTGAAACTCCTGCCAAAGTTTCCCAATAGATGATGTGGGTTGCTAAGGATGGTAAAAACAGAGTTTGGGGATGAAGAATGGAACTTTGCTCTTCAAAGCATATGCTATCCTGAATTTTTATTCCACAAAGTGGCGATCTCATCCCCAAATGAGCCAAAATGCTGCCAAATTCTATCCATATCCAGTTACATCAAATAACATATGAAGTAAATTAATCCTCAAAATAATTCTGAATAGTGAGCTCTACCTCAACAGGTGAAGTAAGGGAAAAGTTGAAAAAAAATGTCAGGGCTTAAAATAGGCAAATGCGGAGATTAAAATGGTTTTATTTGAAGTAAAAGTGCTGTCACCAATCAAAACAACAGAAACTATGTGAATAATCCCTGCATGCCAGCCAGCAATTGGAAGATTTCTTGGCCAAAGAGATGGTATGTCTAGATATGTGATACAATAAAGTAGGAAGTTCTTGACAGAGTCTGTTAAGATGGATGGAGAAGGAAATCACTATAGGTAGAAAACCAAAAATGAATAATAAAAACAGAACAAGACATTGGGCTATGTCCAATGAAGCCTCTAGAAGGAAGATAAAACGGGCTGTTTCTTTCGATGGGATAAGTCAGATCAGGACAAAAATCTAAAAAAAATCTTTGACTAAACATTATCCTTCACAAATGCTGTCTTCTCAGCCTGGTGGCAGGGCTCACACATTAGCAAAGTACTCTCAAGGCTTTAAATTGCATTAAAGGGACCTTGAAATGCAACTTTGCATCAAAATGCACTGTCTTTAGTCCCATTTGATCGAAAAATATATACCCGACTTCTATGTCCAGCACAAAAAATGGATGGCAATGAGCCTACTTTAGAAGACTTCAAGGACGAGATGAGTGCTGGGGTGAATCCCAGTATTCCCCAGATAGTGACTGGCGTTCTTCAACTGAAATGCATACTGTCAGCTTAAATGGAGTTCTTTCTTCTGATAAAAGTCTAAATCCTCCTTATGACAGCTGTGGTATGGACTGCTTTGGGTCACTTATAGTTTAGTAACAATGAGGAATCTAAGAGAAGATACTGACATGGGAACTAGAAGCCTGCAGGAAAAGAAAACCTGAGGAGTCAGGCATCCTGGAGACAAAAACATTCACACAATGCCCATTATTATCCATACCCTATCTCAGAAAAAAATCATTTTTTTTCATTAAGTACACTGGCCTCTAGTCCTTATTCCAGTTTACACTGGTCAAATGGTAACATTTCTGTTAGACAAACCAAGGAGTTTGTAAGGAGGAGGGTTTAGTCAATGGGATCAATATCCATAACTAAAATTTAGTTTAGCCATATATTTCATTTCAAATATATATGGAATAATCTATCTCTTGCCATATAACCCTGGTCTCAGCAAGGGTAGACCAGGCCTGCATCCTCTCTCACTTTCCAAGAAGGATTATAAAGCATTCAAGGTCATTACAATCCTTCTTGACCATGACCTGGCCCTGAAGGAAATTTCATTTTTTTTTTTTGCAAACTCTGCCTTAGCTAACAACTGGAGTAATCTAAAGAAATGACTAAAAGTCTCCATAAAGATAAGAGGTACTGGTTCAAACAAAAATACATTACTGCGTACAAGGGAAACATTATATCCTAACCTTCTCCAAAGTAGAGTTACTTCTGGCCTGCCATTACCACATTGTGTCTCTTTTTCCCAGTTGTCTAATGTGTTGGAGATTGGAAGAAAAACCCTCAAAATTCCCTGAGGTGTTAGGCAGTAAATGGACCGTATTCCAGGAAGAACAGTAATACCCAGATTCTATTGAGCTTGGGGTCAGTCTGGCTTCACCCAGTATCACTTGTAGAATTATGGACACAACACTCTAACCTATTTGATGGATCAAAGGTTTTGGTTTCTAAGTGACAGAGATTCAACTGGTGTTTATTAGTTTCTATGACAAGGAAGTCCGATGGAATGGAAACTATACTTTTGTCAGAGCCATATCAAGTAGTTCAAATGATTTATTAATTTATCCCTCAAATGTTGGCCAAAGGCCCACTTTGGATTAGGAGCTATTATAGGCACTGAAGACACAACAATGAACAAAACAGATATATCTCTAAATGTAGCATAGCAGATGGTGATAAATGTGGTGGAGAAAAATAGTTTGGGATCATTTGCCAGATGCCAATAGCTCATCCCTGTGTTTCTGGTTACTTAGGAGGCCCAGATCTGAAGGTTTGAGGTTCAAAGCCCGAAAGAAAGAAAAATCACATGATTTAATCTCCAATTATAACACACACACACACACACACACACACACACACACACACACACACAGCACTCTACATCAGAGATGTAGCTCAAGTGGTAGAATGCCAGCTGTGAGCAAACAAGCTAGGCAAGAGTACAAGATCATAACTGGCATATGCAATAAAGTATATAAAATTAGGCAATACAGAGTGGTTAATTTTTACAGATTATTCAAAAAGAGTGATGTTTAATTAAAAACCTGAAAGTGGCCTGTACCTAAAGCCTTTAGAGTATTCTATCACTATCTTTATCACAACCATGATCTCCACACTGTCTCTGGGACCTCTGATTTAGTGTCATCAGGCTAATTGTACAGGATTGTGAAGGTAGATATGGGAACCTCTGGCCTTCTTATCTCTTTTTGGTGGAAGAATATACCCTCTTTTAAAGAGTCAGTATCAGCTTCTATTATTCTCTCACCTTTAGAGTTTAGGGATTCCTATTTCTTCTGGAATACTCTATCTCTCTCTTAAGTATAAAATTCTAGGTCAGTATTTTACCCTCTAGACTCCTTTTGCTATTCCAATATTTCATTGATCCCTATCTTGAAATTCACCTCCTTTATCCCCCCTCACCTTCTTCTTTCTAAGCTAAACCATAAATATAGAAGATGTTTAAGATAAAATGACTCCTCAAACTCACAGTTCCCACAGTGTTGACAGCTTACCTGAGTCCATGACTTAAACTGGAACTATGACACACCAGACTGATTTGTGCAGTTCCATGGGAAGTGGTACTGTAGCAAAGGGGATCTGAGCAATTTGTCCACAATTTCCTAGGTCCACTTAGTTTCTAAATGACCATCTTGACTGAGGTAACCCTGGCAATTGTCAGGAAATAGATTATTTGGCAACACGTTGCTTTATACTGTAGGTAATGACAATAATTTTACATGCCAGGACTATTTTTTGACAGTAGTGACTGATGGTGGTCCACATGTAGGGAGAACATAAGCCTCCGAGTTAGGCCCTGCCCGGGACAAGCACAGCACTGTTCTGCATTCCCCTGCAAAAATGTCTCCCTCGAGCTTTAAAGTGACGTTTATCAACAAACAGTTATTATTACTGCTTTATTATTGCCTCAGTTAGCATTTATATGGCACTTTGTATTTTCAAGGTGCTTTTCAATCATTTTTATTAGTAAGAGTGGGCAGGTTTTCAGGCATAGGTGGAAGAAGCTAAGAGACAGAGTTTTCTTTAGAAAAGGAAGGATGTTTCTGCAAGTAGGAAATCATTCCCTTCTCTAAATTTGACTTTTTAAATGGTGGGTGAGAGAAGTAGAAATCATTTGTGCAATAAAAATCCACTAAGCCCACTGAAATGCCAGGGGAGAAATTATAAATGCAATGCTGCTATACAGTCACAAGGAGAGAAATTCATTCATTCATGCATGTATGTATCCAATTCATTCATCATAATTTGCTGAAAAATGAATACTTTCCCCCCCAGATCTCACTTAGGCACTACAAGAAATTCAAAGAAAATTCAATTTGTGACTTTTGACTTAACTTGAAATCGTTATTTGGAAGACAAACATTTCAAATAATTAAGTCCATGAAACAGGTAATACTAATTCAAAATACATGAGGTATTTAGAGAAGGAAGGTACATATGTTTGTTTAGAAGCACTTAGAACAGGCATCTTGAGGAATATTGGATTTAAGTTGGGCACTACAGCATAAATAGACCCTGGAGAACTTTCTGGAAAGATAGAATCAAGATCACATATTTCTTTGCTCCAGAATTTTCAGTCTACACACTTGAGCTGACAAGTTTCTCATAGTTAAAGGACTCCACAAACATGTATAGTAATTAATGAGAAAGCTGCGACGTTTTGTAGGATTTCGTGGAAGATATGAATCTCTAAACTCAACTGAACTGAATTTGATGTCTCGGGTAAACATAATGGAAAAGGATTCATAATAGAATGACACCCACACTTAGAGTTCAAAAAGGAGGCACTTTATAAAGAAGATATCTATTTCCAGTTCGTTCTTTGCAGAAGTCTCCAATCAATCATGAACAGAGATGCCCACTTAAGATGTCCAAAAACTGTCCATTAGTTGACAGAAAAATTGTCTATTACTACCTTTTCTTCCAATTCCATTCAATAAGTTATAAAATCCTAAATACCAAAAGGTGTAAAATAATTCAGCCAAATTAAACCAAATACTTGGTATAAAGAAATTAGCATTTATGCTAAATCTCAGTCCCCTTATTAATCCATGTATGAATATATATATATATATATTAGTTTTGATTCTCTTTAAGTCTTGAGTTAGTATCTGAAATGGAAAGTATGACAAAAGACCAGTTCTGGTTCTTAAGAAAGTTATCCACTTCTAAATGGCACCTTATACTGCCAGGAATATAATATAAATGATTTACAGTAAAAGAGAGGTAATTGTGTGGGAGAATAAGGGTAGATAAGGTGACAAATGTCACAATATTTCTTTTAGAATCCAATCACAGAATAGTCTAAGGCAGAGTTATACTGGAGATTTGGAGGTATCTTGGCACTGAACATACATTAGAGAAAGGCTATTAGAACTGAAAATTTAGTAATGCACACTAACAAGCTGATCCTCACCAGTAAAATTAGGAGGAACATAAGCTTAGTTTGTAATCTCCTCCTCTGTTCAAGTGATCACATTTTTTTGTACTCCCTATATAAACAAGTACTTGACTCAGGTTCCAATTTCTCCATAACATGGTATTTGCAAACAGGAGTTATGTGTAGTTCTAGGATAGAAAATGCCTGAACTTTTGTCAATGAATACTTTTAATATGTGACACTGAGGGAGTAAATTAACTCATATAACCTTGGTATTTATCACTGTCTTGGGAGCAGCTATCTCATTAAGCTGTTTTGAAAATGAGATGAAAATATGTAAGGCACTTAGCCTCTTCAGCATATAGTAAGTAAATACTCAACATTCTTTGATTTGTTCATGTGTTATCTGTTTGAGGCTTGTACACATTTTTTCATGAGGTATTGAGAATCTAGCCTAAGTTCCTGTACATTTAAGGCAAGCATTCTAACATCAGAGACCCCCCCCCCGCCACCAGCCCTTTTGTTTGAATTTTATTTTACAACACTGTCTTTAACTGACTTTGCTCAGGCTGACTTTGAACTCAGATTCCCCTATTCTTGCCTTCTAGTAGCTGGGATTATAAGCATTGAGCCATCAGGTCTTACTCAACTTCCATTTTATTATATTCCAAATATATCCAAAGGTTACAAGATTTTGCTATACAAAGGAAAATTCTTTTAAAATTCCAGTAACTTCCCAAATGATGACAAAATATATTTTAAGTAAAACTGTACTGTTTATTGTAATTAAAATCCTTTAAACCAAATGCTAATGACTCATACCTATACGCCTAGCTAATTAGGAGGCTGAAAGCTGAAGTATTACGGTTGAAAATCAGCACAGACAGAAAAATCTTCTAGACTCCATCTCCAATTAATCATATGAATGCCAGACTAGAGGCATGACTTAAGTTGTAGAGAGATAGCTAGCTGTGAGAAAGAGCTTCAAGTGAGAGCAAAAGGCTCAAGTTCAAGGACAAGTAGTAACACATACTTACAAAAACATATTAATAACAACAACAGTAACAGTAATGACGTAATAATAATTACAACATATTACATTTCTTTGGTACATTAACATTTACAAAGTTATAATTCATACTTGTTACCTCGAATGAACCAGGGCAATTAGCAGAGGAGAAAATTATAATTAACAAAAATCAACATGCCGAGTCATATCTTTGCCTTCAAATCTTCTACGATTTTCACTCTTATGTATTGTTTCTCAATGTGTTCTAATATGAAGTTGTTTCAAAACATGAATGAGTCATATGAACAGAGCCTTGCTTTCTCTCCTGCGAAGATACATTTACTTAAGTAAGAATCCACATTCTAATAATATTTAAGTAAATTGGTTTTAATGACTATCATTTTGAAATTTTAGACAAGTGGGGAGAAACATTTTGGAAGAAAATAAAGGCCTGATATACCCATTCCTTTTGTAACATTTATGGTCAGATAAAGAAGATTATTTTATTTATGAAGTGCCTGACTGTTTGTAGGCAGTAACAAGGGTGTAATGAATGACCCAAATTGTCCCCAGTACCTCACACTCTTTTCTGAAATTCGTGAGAGCAAATAGCCCAGACAGAAGCTTTTCTAGCATTTTTGGACATGGAATTTATGGTTGTACCCTATGGCCCAATCAATAACATTGAGAAGGAGCTAGGAAATGACGAATTCTATAGGCTGGAAACTTTTTGATTTTTTCTATTATCATAATTGATGACCTGGACTCAAGAAGTTACTCAACCAGAATATCAAACTTCTCACTCTTGCATAGACAAATGCCTCTGGAAACCAATTAGGAAAATGTTGCTTTACCTATCTCTTCCCTTTCCTGGTGAATTTCTTTCTTTCCTTACCCCTCTTCTCTATTTGACCTAAATTCCATCCAAGGAAATAATTGTATTAAGGGTAGGGGAAAGGCTTCAGAGGGATATTGTGTAATCTATGCAGCACAGACTTTTTGACCGGAAAGGTCTTCTACAAGGGTAGGAAATTTGTGACATTTCCCTCGAAGAACTTTCCTCTCTTCTAATAGGCTCTGCCCAAGATTAACTGCCCAATCCCCTTTGATTGATGGAAGATTTGATATAGTCCAGATTATTTCTTCATGTTTTTGAAAGCTTTTTAGACTGGGTAATTTCTCAAACTCATGTCTAGGCCTTTGGTTCTTGGAGTAAACCCAGCCTGTGCCATCTCTTCTAAGATTTCCCTATAGCTGGAACCATTGAGTTTTTAAGCCTCAAATCAAATATCACCTCTTCAGAGATGGCATCCTCTGTATTAGTAATGATTTCATAAGTATAGCACAGTAGCAACTTCAAGCTAGCTTTATAAAGCAAAATGATATTTTAGATCACTGAGGTCTTAGTTCTAGAGTCAAGGGCTTACTAGCACCAGCTCAGGTCTGGTGAGTGCCTTATGTTTTTGGACAGATGATGTCACAATGACGGGAAAACATGTGGGAGGAAGAGGTCAGATGAAGCCACACTTAGGCTGGATCACATTCTAGGAGAATAGTATTTTCTTCAGAGAGCAAGGATTGTAGGACCTCTTCATATTCTGCCTCTTTAAGCATCCCTTAATTACCATATAATCACACGAAGAACCAAGTGTTCCCCAAATGAAACTAACAAGTATATAGCATCCAAACTAGAATAGCTCCCTGACCTTTCTAGACAAATTTTATTTGGAGATGAGAGTCTCATGTTCTCTTGTGCCTGGGCTGGCTTTGAACCACAGTCCTCAAGTCTCAGCCTCCCGAGATGCTAGGATTTCAGGTGTGGGCCACATTGCCTGACCTAGAACCATTTTTGTTATACCATCTTGTACTAATTTTGTAGCAGTTATAACTCTGAGAAAATATCTTAACTATTTGATTATCTGTTTGGTATCTATTTCCATGCATTTGAGTAAAAGTGCCACAAAACCTCTCTAGCTCCCAAATTAATTGTGTGGCATAGAGTACATAGTAATTAATGGTTATGGAAATAAAGAGGCTGGGGTAGTAGCATAGATTTTTATAACCACTGTGTTTTGTGCACATCCTAGGCTACTTTAAAATTTATTTCAACTTCTTTAATGTATTGATGACTTATTTTAAAATTTAATTCTTCAAAAATAGTCTATATATTCTGTTTTATCTGCTGTGCCCAATTATAAAACTGGTACTTGGTAAATTTTAATGACTAAGAGACAAAAAGAATTCAATTCAGTTCAGTCAAAATCAGACAAACATTTGGAATCAGGTAAACATTTGAAAACATAAACAAGTGGCTATTGCTATGTTAGAGCACTTGTAAAGGTATTAGTGCCCGAGTAAGCAGAAGGAGGAAAGACAGCTTTCTCCCTTAAAGCCATGCATACAAATGACTTTAGAAAGGAAAATTGAGTGAGTTAGTTTGAAGGATAAGGAAAATGGAAAAGAGGAAATTACAGAATACTTCAGCCTCTTCAGTCTCAGGGCAACAGAAGAGCAATGTTTGGGGCAAAATCAAGTATAGGATAAAGAACTTCTAGAAAATATGGAGAAAGGTTAATTGAAGGACCTAGAAAAGTTTAACCCCAAAATAGTAACAAATATGAAAGGAAAGATGCCTAAAAGAGGAGAAACATTGAAGCTAGAAAGGAAGCATCCTTGTGTTAAGGGTTATCTTTAGTTCATGGAGAAGGGTTACATTTTCTATAAGTATCCAGGAAATAAGCTTAGAGAACAGTCACATTGGTTGAAATTAAAATGAAGAAGAAACACCACAAACGGAAGGAAAAAGTAAGTGGGAGGGTGGATAGCTCAAAGAGAAATTCATACGGAAATGAAGAAAAGCACAGATTTTATTTTACTTACACATGAATTGTGTCTGTGACTCTTATTTGTCTAACTAGCAATTAAATAACCAGAATGACAAGGCCTTTGTTTTTATCCAAATGATACAAGATAGTGAAATGATAGTAAATAAATGTTATTTGTGTACATAGATTACTTGTATAACTCTTTTTAATATGCTCATTGAGTGCACTTAGTACATAAAAAGTGTTTTGCTAACAAGATGCACAAATAATTTCTGACACAATCATTGCACATGCCCTAAAACTGATGTTTCACTGATGTTTTGTACCTGCCAATTTAATTCTTCTCTGTTTTTATAGGTACAAAGTAGAAATATATAGTTTTCTTGTTGGTTTACAGTGATAACAACTAATATTATATTTTAGGTGCTAGGTGACACTTTCTCAAAACGCAACTGCATATATTAAAGACTTTTTCAGTGTTAATACATGATTCTGTGATTTCCAAGTTTACTGTTAGATAAGCATGCAAAAATTAGGTAGTCATACCTTTTGTTTATGAAACATTTTTCATGAATCCTAACACCCTTAACACACGTTCTATAAGTACATGTAATTTTTCATGACTTGGACAAGATATGGAATTTGGGGCTGGAGAACATAGCTCCAATTCTGTTCTATTTCTTGCTTCAATCTCTAAAGGTCTGATGTATGTCTAGACATGGCCAATGAACTAAATGATACTGAGCTAAAATACCTTTTAAAAAATTCAGTACATATCCTAGGAAATGAAAAAAAAGTGAGAGAAGGGGTGAGTTGGAAGGGGTTGGTGAGAATGTTGAATGACATGACATTGATCACTGCTCTGTAAAATGTCAACTCCTCTGTACGGCTACTTAAAGATAATAAACAATATTTTTAAACCCCTACAGATGAATATTCCCTATGTCCCTTTGATCTCCTTAAAATCATTACCACTGGCTCTGGTACAGACACATAGCAGGGCAAAGGCAGGAGAGATGCTAATTCAAGGTCCTGTCCTGGCTACTGAGAACAACTTAGGGCCATTTCACCCAGCCATGAGCATGAAACATACTGGCTCAGAGAAAGGAAATGCATTCTTTCAAATGTCCTATTGAAAACAATCACAAGAGAATTCTTGCCTTTCTATCACTGTATCCTCCTACCCACAGGCCCCAGAGGATTCTCATTGCCAACTTTTCACTGCACTGACACACTCAAACACCCACCAGCCTCGACACGTTTTATACTTTTCACTTGGTCCCATTCAATCCCATGTGGTGTTTTGAAAATATGGAAAGGGAAAGTGAGGCTCCAATATTTTTCTTCTCCTCATAAATATGGCATTTTAAATAAGGTTCATACATATTCATCCTTTGCTCTTTCTTTTTTTTTTTTTTATAAATGTGCACCTATAGCTTAAGTTTTATTCATATCCTCCCTGGTTCCCTGGTTTGAATTGGAAAGTTAAAATGTGAAATATTAACCACATAGTAAGTTAGCTAAAACATGACTTTCTGTGAAAGCCAGAAAAGAAATGGATATAATCTTCCAATAATTAACAAGTATGATAGTGAAAGAACATATCTAGATTAAATTACAAAAAAAACCCATAAAACGGCAATAGGAAGGTCATACAATATGAAAACACAACATTTATGAAGGCTAAAAGATTGATTGTGGAGCAATTTGTGCTATCAGTGTTATTCATTTAGACCATGCTCCAAAATTCAATCTTAGGAATTCTCAGGTGTTTTAAGACTTTGCCAAAGTTTCAAACAACTTTCCAATCCTTATACATTAGTTTCCCTCAACTTCATGTCCAAATGTGTCCAGCACAGATAACTCTATCCAAATACCATTATTTTCTTCTTTCATTTTCTTCTTTTCTTTAAAAAAAGAAACTGAGCAGGAAATCTCACTTAAACAAGCTGTCTCACGACATTTCTGGCAAACCCTGATTCCAACTAAGTTGAAAATATCTCAAGAGCAGCCTGTCATACAGAATTTCAGGGCTTCTGCTCCTGGAAAATGCAGAAATAGCTAAGTGGAATTCAAAAGATTCAAAACATCTTAAGAAAAAGCATCTTGATGTGAACTTCAGGCTGACCTGCTTTCTTAGAGAAACATATGCTTGCCCTCATGCATCAGCTAGTTATTGCCATGTAACAAACGACTCTATTTCTCAGTGAACTAAATATTAAGTACATCTTGATATTACTTAAGAGTCTACAGGTTAGATAGGCAAGTCCATTGTTCTTGGCTGGATTTCACCATGAAACTTTAATCTGTTCCTGTTCTTGCTTTAGCTCTCTTGCACTCTTGGAGGTCACCGACCTTTTATTCACCTGGTCATTCAATGTCCATCAAGATATCTACATTTATCTACATGGTGAAAGCAACACTTCCAGCAAACACACAAATGTGAAAGGTCTGTTGAAGACAGCTCTCAGCACTGGAACGCCATCATTTTCATTCTAACCCTTTGGTCAACACAAGTTACAAGGTCAGCTCAGGTTCATGAGCAGAAACAGTCTCCAACTCTTGAGGCAGAGACACGCTGCAAAAGACGTGAGTGTAAAGAAATATTTGGTAGTGACATTAATGCATTCATCCACCATATAGCATTTTTTAAGAAACTTTTGGAGAAATTCTGCAAAGATTTTTCTAATGTGTATCCTCTAGGTTCAACTGTCAAATACCTCCAATAAAGCCTCAGACAATAGACTCCATAAAGAGCTTTCCGGATGCATGGTCTGTTTGCCAGAATTTGGGCAGTGATGAGAAAAAATTTAAAAAAATATTCTCTAATGTATTAATGTCACAAAAATACACAAACACATATATCTATAGTTCTCTGTGTCCTTTGCCATTGAGCTTGATTGTAATGCAACATTTCTGAAGAGAGATCCATTATTATATGCATAACTTCCAAACATTGCCTCCTAGTCTGCAAGTTGGATCAAAAAACTTTAAAAAATCTTAATAGGACTGGGCACTGGTGGCTCACACCTGTAATCCTAGCTACCCAGAGGCTAAGATTTGAGGACTAAGGTTCAAAGCTAGCCCAGGTAAAAAAGTCACCCTTGAGACTCTTATCTCCAATTAACCACTCAAAAACCAAAAGTAGCCTGGTGCAGTGGCACATGCCTGTAATCCTAGCTACTCAGGAGGCTGAAATTTGAGGATCAAGGTTCAAAGCCAGCTCAAGTACAAAAGGACCTTATCTCCATTAAAGCTCTAGAAAATTGGAAGTGAAGCTTGGCTCAAGGGTAGAGCGGTAGCCTTTAGCTGAAGAGCTCAGGGACAGTGCCCAGGCTGAGTTCAAGCCCCAAGACTCACAAAAAAGTTTTTTTTTTAAAAAAAGGAATTGTTATGGCTCAGAGTGGTAGAGCACCAGACTTGAGCAAAAGAGCTCAGGGACAGCACCCAGGCCCTGAGTTCAAGGCCCACAACTGACAAAAAAAGAGAAATCTTAACAGGTAGAAATCTTAGCAGGTAGAAATCTTAACACATTTCCAGAAAAGAGTCAGGGTGATTTTTTGATATTTTTTATTGTAATTAATAAAAGGGTTAAATGATATTTGCCAGATAGAAGGTGCATTAATTCACATACATTGATATCCTTTCATATGTCTTGGTCCCCATTAGCCTCCCCCACTTCCCATCTTGTTTTCCCCCCTTCCCTATCCAATTTCAAATAACCAAATACAAATATATCCAATATATCAGATAACAAAGTGAGATACTGTAACAATATGAGATAACCAAGGGACAGCAAAAGAGATGAGAGATAACATAGTACCTTAAGGACAACATTCATTCATTATATAGCTTTTGTTTCAATATCCTAGAGATCCTTTCAATTAGCTTCATACTATATGGCCTTATGTATCAAGAGTTTGCTCTACTAGTTATTGAAATATTAAGAACTTTTAGTTACAAGTTCTACCATCATAAATAATAACCAGGTCTACATATCTGCCCATGGGGACAACTGATTCTCTCTCCTGACCCCGCAGTAATCCTCAGCATAGAGAGGTTAAAATGAGAATATAAGAGCCACTGTAGAGTTTATGAAATGTGTTATGATATTACAGTATATCCATTGTATCCAAAAATATTTTCCAGAATACCATTGGATGTTGTGATTACATCATTTTCAAGCATTTCTATTTACCTGAATTCTTCTTTCTTTCTCTCTTTCTTCCTTTCTAATTTTATTTTATTTTATTGTCAGAGTAACATATAGTAGAGGAGTTACAGTTGCATTTGTAAGACAATGAGTACATTATTTATTGAACATTGTTGTTCCAAGGTAAAAATGTCTTCTTGGATAGGGAATGGGGGGAGGGTAATGGGGACCAAGACATGTGAAAGGGTATCAATGTATGTGAATTAATGCACCTTCTGTCTGGCAAATATCATGTAACCCTTTTATTAATTACAATAAAAATATCAAAAAATAAAGTTTGTCTTTTTTGCTCTAACTAAA
This sequence comes from Megascapheus bottae, assembly GCF_031878675.1. Classification (NCBI taxonomy): domain Eukaryota; kingdom Metazoa; phylum Chordata; class Mammalia; order Rodentia; family Geomyidae; genus Megascapheus; species Megascapheus bottae. Next base: position 25,860,425 of record NC_143527.1, read on the forward strand.
AATTAATTAGAATATAATTTCAACTCTTTCCAATAGGGGAAAACATTCCTTAGGCAGTTAGATGACATTGCCTGTATAGATGAATGAAATTCCTTTCAGAGGAGTTTCCTTAAAATACTGGAAACATGGGGCAGGAAAGGACACACAGACATGGCATTCTGGGCACTTTTTGTTCTTTTACTATCTTTACCTTTTCAATAAATTAGTGTCTCAAAGTTTAACCTTCGTCTATAATCCATCTGGGGCTTTCTCGCATAACTCACTCCAGAAGGAACATTAGTGGATGTGAGTTTTCTCCCAGGGATTCTCTCTCCTTCTGTTTTAAATCAAAAAATGCTTTTGCAAATTAGCCAAAGGAGACAGGCTATAAGCTTCCTCTAAGAATCCTTCAGTGTGCCCTCTGGACTTTTTGTCTAGCTATTCTCAAAAGTTGTACAAGTTGGGAATGGACATTAAATTCTACATGGAATGTATAAACAGCACATGTGGGGACACATGTCTTCCATAAAAACAACAGGTATCTGCAGAGTTGCTGTAATTAAAATGCACAGCATAAATGCTTTCCCCTCAGAAGCAAGCAGGTAATTTCAGATTTCAGGGTGCAAACTGTTCTTAAAGCCTGTGCTCGTGTATGTGACTCATTTTACTTAGGAGCCAGTAGATATTAATTATTCTTTCATTCAAAACATAATTGTTAAGTGTCTACAATCAGGCAGCAACTATTCTAGCTTCAAGGCACAGAAGAACAAAAATCAAGTGGCTTATCTGAGGGCACATAACGAGTTGCCATGCTCCCTGCACGAGGGCTCCAGTGCCCTTGCTCCTTTGCTAGCACTCAGAGACAGTTCCTGAATCTTAATTGACTTACAATATTGGCAATAAGGATAAAGAAACCAGAGATACATTTTAACTTCCAGTGCCCTGCCCAAATATTTGTTCTTCGCCAGTTATTCACTTACATTCAAGAGAGCAACAGGAAATCTGTAGTAAAGGATGAACTGGCAACCTCAATAGCATGACTTTACTGCCAAATCAACATTCAGAGACCTTTGCTTTAATGCACAAAGAAAATGCATGAAATGCATTTATTCTATTGTTTGCACGGCACTACTGGACATAGTTTACAACAACACACAAAATTGGTCAGAAAAGGAGGTACAGCAGCACAGACCCTCATAAAAATGCTTAATTAAACAAACACAAAACAAAAGCCATGGTAATAACTGAAGACAAGATAGCTTATATTATACATCAATTTGAATTGTAAAATTAAAGTTAGGTGCATTGCAGTTAGGCCAAAGTTCTTGGGCCAAGAAGAATCTTGAGACAGGTTTTTAAAAACAATAAAGGAATGAATAAGAAATAATTCTGATCTTTTTGCCTTTGAAAAATCTCCTTCATTTTTATTTCCTTTCTGGCCAAGTATTTAATGTATTTTGATGTCCTATAGCTTATCATGCATGTTTTATCAGCATAAAGAAACCTCTTTTTATCTTCTACGTCTGTCATTTTGTTCATTTTCAGATTTGTTCATTCAATTTTACTTTCCTCATTGCTTTCAATTCTGATATATAAATATCTCGTTTTAAAAAATGGTGTATATGTGTATGTGTGTGCATGCGTGTTCTATGTACGTGTTCTTCAATGTTATTTTTTCTTTGTTCTGGAAGTGTGGGTTACTTCCCCATTTCCTCTCATTTTCTAAGCCATGAGATGCATTGCTGGTTCTCTCTCTTTTCATCCTTCACATAGAGGACGTCTGATATCTCTGTGCTGTTCTACTTTGTACTTTCATCTGGTTGAAACCATAATTTTTCTACTTTACACATTTTTTGTTGTTGATGATGATGATGTGTTCGATCATACTCTAGGACAGATTGGGTATGCTCTCTTAAGGCATACCCATTTTCTGGTAAGCCCTCATTTTCTTTTTCTGTGTATCACATCAACTTCAAATACTACTCTCTACTGCTGCCTCTGTTAGAAATCTTTCAGTGTGGATATTCTTCCAAGATTAGTAGTTGTTGGTAGCTACTGCTCCCTTTAGCTAGTGGTATGTGCGTTCTCACAGCCGTGTGTAGTCATTATTGATCCTCAACACCAGAGAGGAGACCTGTAGAGCTTTTTTTACAATGAGATATGTCTTTTCTACCTCTCCCCAAATGTGCTTTCTGTAAATCTTCACTATGGTGTTACCATGAACAGCTTAGTTCTCTAGAGCCTTATGAAGAATTTGGAGGTAGTTCCCCAGCAGCATATATTCGGGAATTTATTTTCCCTCCCAAGAGAATCAAGACTCCTTTGAACATAGTAACCAAGACATGTAAAGTTTTACATTTTCAGTCTGGCTGAGGGGAACGATCTCTCCCTAGATTCTGCAGCCAGATGTCATTCCCTGGAATGGTTTCTTCATGTAGGCATATTGATAACTATCATGCTTATTTCCCATGGGCCATCTCTATAGATTTCTGGCTCTGTTTCTGGGCAGCTATCCTCTCAATTAACCTGCCCTAAAAACTCTTGCCACTAAACTTCCACATATTCTTAGTCCCATTCCCTCAATCCAGAGGATCCATTGGGATCTGTTTGTGTCCTTCCTTATTATTCCACAGCCTGCAATGCTGGTGAGACAGGGAACTGAGACAAATGCAGTATGAAATCATTTCCTATCTTTAAGTGGTCACTGTTTATCATCCATATTCTCTAAACAATTGTTTAAAAATATTATGTCTTTGTTTGGGGGTTGAGGAGGGAAGTTTCTGAGTGAGAGTCCTGATGCTTTAACTTAGGGACAAAGAGAAGTAGAGGTCATAGCAGAACATTTTGTTGTTGTTATTTAGATTTCTCTCCATTTCTGTTGCTCCAAGCAAGAATTGCAGGTTTTGTTCCTCAAATGTGCCACTTAGACTGGAAATCTGAGTTCTGCCTTCTTTGTTTGGGTTACTCACCAGGGGATGCTTCCTCAGCATGCTCCCCAGTGGCTATTGAACTTCTACTACCTTGGTGGTCCCTCATCTTGTGTCCTGGTTAAGGATAACAGATGTCTCCTGGGTCTGTTGTTTCACCCTTGCTTTTTATTCCCATTTATTTTGAGAAGAAATTATCATGTTGATGCACTCTTCCCTCCATATGATGCTGAGCTTCTCCACAGGTAAGAATTGTAAGTCGAGACGCATAGAATTCCTCGCACAAGGCATGAAGCTGGCACACTGGGAACACTTAAAGGGCATTGCTGATAATAAAGGGGAAAGCAAGAATGTTGATAACTTATGAGGAGGAACAAGAGGAAAGGGAGTGATAAGGATGTAGCAGAGAAAACATTGGGCTCCAATTTGAATGACAGTCGAAATACATAAATTAAGTATTCTTTAGTCTACGTGCATTCTAGAAATATTTTAATAACCACTCTGATCCTAATGACAAGATACAAAGCCAATACATGAAAATGAAATGAAAATATCTAGGAAAACAAAGTATATGAGAATGCAAACATGACACATAATATTTGTTTATATTTCTCAAAATCTTAGTAAGAGAAGCAGCTTTTCTCTTTGCTAACAGAAATCCCTTATCATGTATTCTATGATGCTTTCACTAATGGAACTAAAAATGAACCAAAACTTAGAGAAATATGATAATGTCAACTGCACCCAATAAAAAAATTATAATTACTTAGTCACCCTAATTACATGTGCAGAGAAAAAGTGATTGCTTGTTATTTACTGGTGTGCGCCAAAACAGCTTAATACTAATAAATATTTGTGAGAAATCACTTTGTAAATTTTAATTACTTAACAAAAGCAGCAAAATAATTTTTAATTAAAACGCGTGTACACCATAAGTAAAATGACCCTTTGTACTTCAATATAACAGCTTCTTTTAGAGATGAAGGATAACATTTCTAAGCCCTTAATTATATAGGAATCAGGAGAGACAGAGGGGGCTAAGTACCAAGTCTCTTTACAGTGGAAAATTAGGAGAGAACACAAAAAAGTAGACTAAGAACTGAAATAGGTCTTTTGGAGAAAATCTTTTTCCTGTCTTTTAAGAGACATACTCTGTTGATTCTGCATTGAATAAAATTCTAAAGTTGTTAGGGATGCCAAGGGCAATTCATAATCCTGATGTCTTGAATATTAGTTTTATTTTTCTTATCACCATGCCAGTCATCAATGGGCTAACTCATTACGATGCCTAGTGATTGTATTAAGTGTTATTTCCTTACAAGAAATTGCAACCAATTTGTGGAAATTAGTACTGATGATTTTTTTTTACAACAGAGATAGTTTTATAAATAATTCCAACCACTAATTAGTTGTTTATTGAAAATCAACATGCGGGGTAGAGAATTGGTCCTATGATTTACCTTCTATATGTCCAGGACAAAGTTAAATGGAGTGCTCTTCATATCTCCACCCAGGAAATCTAAATTTTTATAGCATCCCTTATGTGGCCAAACAAGGCCCTGAATTAAATCAGTTGACCTTATTTCCTATTTAGTTATACAAATATCCCTTATTGGTATGTATCAAATCCCTCTCATTGTTGAAATAGAAAATGTACAAAATGCAATCATTCTTGTCCCCATAAAAATTCAGTCAAAAATTCAATGTATAGCCTTCAAAATTAAGAAAAGGGAGGGAGCAGGTGGGTAGGAAAGGAATAGGTGAGATTGTTGAACAAGGTGAGGTGACATTGATCAAAATGCATTGTGTTAAATGGCAGCTCTTTTGTAGACCTGCTTAAAGATAATTAGAAATGAAATGAAAAAGTGGTTTAGAACTAGAATATCTAATGAATTTTTTAAGTTTCTCAAATCGTCTTTGTTGTGTTGTAGTCTTTCTTCATGGAACTTAACAGGCTGAGGCTCTAACAGATGGTGAAGGAAAATACAAAAAGGACATTCTCTAAAGCCGACCTGTTTTCTGAGACATGATTTACTAAATGAACTCCTTGGCCATAGTACCCCAACTAATTTCAATCTGAAAAGAGGAATAAGGTCAGACACCACCAAAAAGGTACACTTGATAAGAGCAAATTAGCCCTAGGAAGGAACACGTATCAGCCTGAAAAATTCATGAAGATTTGAATCTGCTGCCTAATTAGTCTCAGTAGTTGATACAAGAAGGGGAATTAGCCCACAAGCAACAATGTCAAATTACAGGCATTTGCTGGAACTTTCCATTGAATGGCTGAGTGGATTGAAATGTCCACATGGTCAGCTAAATACATGGAATCAGGCCAATTAGAACTTTTTATGTGTGTGACAATGACATCATTTGAGGTGACTAACTCACAAAGCATGAAAACAAGTCAAACTCAAACATGTGTTGTGAGTGTGTGTGGTGTGTGTGTGTGTGTGTGTGTGTGTGTGTGTGTGTGTAGATAGGGACAGAGAGAGAGAGAGAGAGAGAGAGAGAGAGAGAGAGAGAGAGAGAGAGAGAGAGGGAGGGAGGGAGGAGAAAGAGAGAGAGACATACAGACAGTTCATATTTGAGTATGTTCATGCCCAGGTGCTTGCCAGGGAATACTGATAAAAATTTCAAATGAGTGTGAGTCCAGAACAAGAGTAACTATACGCATAATTTTTTCAGACACTGAATGCATGCATTTTCTCCATCCTTCCCACCAATGTATCAGTCTTTTTCTTCCACTAAAAAGAAACAGAAATATAGGCAAAACAAAATACCTCCCACAGAAACCTGGGCTTAAATAATTCTATAAAATCTATAACAATATATTGTAAACATATTAAATTCTTTTGATCCAAACCATTATTATAGACCTTTCCAAAATGTTTACCATACAATATTCTGGCAATTTGATGGTCAGTGAATAGAATAATGGCTTTGGTTCATAAAAATCTAACAAATTTGGGCAAGAATTAACCCAAAATGGACTGCATCCATATTTCTCTTTTCATAGACATCCAAGAACTGAGAAGGGACAGGTAATTTTCTGAGAGAAATTTGATATGTATAAGAAATAATGGTGAAGAGTTATAGATTATTGACTTTTTACAGATATGTGAAGCATCAAGGGCACAAGCATTGTATAGAATTAAGAAGAGACAAAGGACAATGAAGAAAATTAGAGAAAATAAACAGACAAGTACTCTGTTTTTCTAGGAACTAAATGTTATAGAATGGGGACCAAGACATGAGAAAGGGTCTCAAAGTATGTGAAGTAATGCACCTTATATCTGGCAAATATAATGTAACCCTTTTTTAATTATAATAAAAATATATGGGAAAAAAGAGTAAAGGGGAATTGAAGTTTCCTTGCAGGTAACCAATATAACTCTCTTTGAACTCTAAACTCACTTTGAAACTCTTCACAAAAAGAAAAACTGCATTTTCTTGAGATGACAGCAACGTGTCATTTCTAGAAAAATTCAGTCTAGTGAAAGGTTGAGGAACACAGTATACCAAACCTGGAAAGGAGAACTATATTTCATGATTAAACCATTACCATTGATAAAGGTTCATATTGCATCACAATCAATTTTTCTGTGCCATGTCCCTACTGATACTTAGAAAAATTACACATCAGGATCTATATAGAAAGATGTAAGTAATATGTAAATATATATTTTGTGATATATGCATATCCATACACTACTCTGTATGTTATTTACTAAGTGATAAAAGGGAGAATCCAAGATGAAAACAATACAAGAGATTATCCAGATTCTTGAATCCACAAGCCAATTTTATAGATAAGGAATACATGTGAAAGATGTAATGCTAATAATGCTAATCATGTAGCCGAAGAAAAAGTTTCTAGTCTTTAGGTTGGGTAGTACATGAAACAAAAGTTGACAATCAAGAAAAGTTATTTACTCATGTTTATTAATTTTTTGTGAAGGTGATGTACAGAGGGGTAATAGTCACATAAATCAAGTAATGAATACATTTCATTTTGAAGTGTCACCCTCTTCCTTCATTCTCTCCCAGCATTTTTCCCCTCCCAGTTTCCTTTCCCACAAAGTTGTACAGTTCACTTCCAACATTCTCAGAGAACATTTAAAGAATAACAGAGGATGTGACTCAATTGATGAGATGAAAAATAACAGGTATGAAATCAGGTAAACATTGAAAAGATACAGATGAAAATGTTTAAAGATTTGTTTGCAAATTAGTGAATAAAGTATTTGTGGTTGTTTAACTCAAAGGCTGATATAATTTGCACTTTGTGTAACTCAGTATAAAGAATGATGGACCCTAATCGCCTACCTTCAAGAGTGACTTACAGCTCACCGGAACACCATACAGAAATGGATGATAATAAGTCACACAAGTTAACATTTTACTCAGGGAATATACTTACAGTTAGGCCATGGTTTTATTGTGATTACGTGATTGTGTTGATTTGTTTGTGTGCCTTGTACTCATCCTAGGCCCTATGCTGTCCGCTCAAAAGATCATTTTGCATATTTTAACTTAAGCATTAAGCATTTCAAAGACTTTTAATTGTTCTCACATCATATCAACATCAAAGTTAGCTTCTGAAGAGTGTTCTCTATAATAATGTTGGCATTTAACACATTTACACTAAGACAAAATATTCCTTTTGGTTGCACTTCAGGAAATCCCAGGTCTCTGGCTGTGCCATCTGTTCAAGACAAGGTGTAATTCCATGGCTTTGGGGTATTTGGGCCTCCCTCTGGTTATCTCTTGAATTAGAGCCCATCTGGATGCCAATTCACGGCTGTACATTCTTTAGATCCAAGAAAAAAAGAGCAAAATCTGAAGTACTGGGTCAGGTCATATATCAGATATGGTGTACACCAACCAGTCATGCCTATTAGATTGTATATATGTAAAACATCAAGTTTTAATTTTTGTATTCTTTCTTTATATACTGTTAACAGTTCAAATAATGTACCCACGAATAAATACAGATTACTTTGTCAAGGCAAATTCAACTCTGTCTTACTCAAATATTTTCCTGAAATAACAAAGTGATGTTTTGTCTAAAAACTTCTAAAAAGTATACAAACCAGTATCTAAAATGATTTTTTTAAGGTGAAAGATCTTGGTCAATCAGAAAGGAACTTGATATTAGCCTATAATATTGGAGAGTATCACCGATGGTGGCTATAACTAGACAAGTAAATGCTATTCTTAAGATGTGATTCAGGGGAAAAAAAAAAACTAAACTGGCTCAGCTGGACTAAAACATAAAATCTTGATTGACATGGAGTGGCTGATAGTGTATCAAAGATCTGATAATAAACTATCTTTCAGAATGTGACATTTCCACTAGCTTTTTAACTCTATGCAGCTCAAAGATAATTTTTTTCAATTTTCTAGGAAATAATAGGGACCATGGTCAACAGTCTTGTATTAATCAGGGAGATGTTTTTAAGGCTTTGGTTTGGGGTTGAGCTCAAAGTTTCTCTAGGATATGTCACTGGAAACTGACATTGACCAAGCTTTAGAATATAATAGCTGCTTTCATTACAGAAATCTAATGAGAAGGGAAAGGGTCCTAGAAATGTGATGGAGATAAAAAGAAAATGAGTGCAGTAGGGCTACACAAAAGAAAGCTGGGACTTCAGAAGCAATTTTAATTGTCATAAACAAATTGCTATCCATTTTATGCCATTGTATTTGTACATAATTCCTTTTATCCATTTATTAGCTGATGGGTACTTTGGTTGTTTCTGTTTCTGGTGTAATAAACATGGGAATAAAGATGTCACTGTTATTCTGATTAAATTTTGTGTGTATATACATATGAAATACATATAGTATTGACATTGCTAAATCATATGATACTGCTATTTATAATTTTTAAGGTGCTTACTGTTTTTCATAATAGCTATACTAATGTATATTACCTCCAAAAGTAAGGGTTGCTTTTCTCCACACCCTTGCTAACATTTATCTTTCTTAATTTTAGTATTAAATATTTTAACTGAAATAAAGTGATAGCTTACTTGCATTTCTATGGTGATTCATCTCACAATGAATTTTCCGTGCACATGTTGGCCAATTGTAACTCTTCTTTTGAGAAAAGCCTGTTTTGACATTTCAGTTATATTATTTATTTTTCTCTTCTTAACTTGTTTGACTGTCTTATGTATTGTACATTGTACCTACTTATCAGATGTGCAGTTTATTAATACATTTCCAATTGGACAAGCTATCCTTTAGGATGCAATTCTGTTACATATGACAATTTGTGTGAGACTATTAACAACAATAAACAAGGCACAGCCAGAAAGTAGAATCTAAAGAGAATTTCACTCAAAGGAGCTGAGAATAGATGTTATCAGAGTCTGGGAACAGCTGGAAAGAGTAAAAAGAGATGAAGAAAGATTGGTCAACCAGTACTAAGTTGCAATTTCAGAGAAGAAGTAAGTTTTGGTGTCTAGGCACATTATAGTTTTTATGTACAATGAAAGTACACTATATATTTCAAAATACTAGAAGAAAGATTTTTTAATGTTTTCACTGCAAATAAATGGTGAATATTTAAGGGCATGGGTATGTTTATTTTGATTTGAACATTATATAGCGTATTAGGAATATATAAACATCACTGTATGAATAAAGAAAAAAGACTCTGAAAATAGGATTCTCTTCACTGATGTAGGAAAAGTACTTGACAGTCAGATACCCCAAAGTTTAATAGAAATTTTGATTAATTTACGTGTATGTAAAATACAATGATCCAAATATAGCAAACTTTCTTAATGTGTATTGTCCCACTCCTTAGCTGGTTAAAAAAAGATAAAAAGGAAATTGGGATATGGAAACAAGAGCTTTATCTTGTGTAATTTTTGTTCTTAATGTACTATACCACTTCTCTTTTGTTGTTCCTTGGTTATCTCATATTGTTACAGTATCTGCGTTTGTTACTTGCTATATTGTTTATATGTTTATTTGTTTGTTTGAAATAGAAAAGGAAAGGGAAAAAACCAAGGTGATTGTGAGGGGGTGGGAGGAGGGAAATGGGGACAAAACCATGAGAAGGGGTATCAATGTGTGAGAAGTAATGCACATACTATCTGGCTAATATAACTGTAACCCCTCTATATATTACAATAAAAAATAAAAAGAAGAAGAAAAGAAAGAAAATCAGCTAAAGGTTCTAAATATTGAGATTCTCCTGATGTAGAAAATGACAAAATTATGCTTTCTCCCCAGGAATTGCACTTTTGCACTAAGGAATTGGATTCACACTGTTAGCATTTGCCTGACGGTTCTATATTCTTCTTTGAAAGCATATGAAAAATTCCTCACCGTGAGTTAGTTAGTCAAAACTTCCTATTTCTTTTCAGTCAAGCAGAAATGTGTGTCCTCTTTTCCACAGTCTGTGTCACCTTGCTGTTTTATGCTCCAACAAATTGCAATCTTGGGACAGAAAGAGAGGTAGAGAGAGAAGCACGGGGTGGGGGGGGCTGTATAACCAAATGAGATGAAGAATACGGGTAGGGATACAAGAGACACTGAAAAAGATAGTGAGTCTGGTCTAAAAGTCAAGACGGAAGGTCTTGAAGGTAATACCAAGAGAGCCATTAAAACATGTTTCTAATAGCCAGTATTTCCAATAATAATGAAGGGAGGCCTGAGGAAAGGCATGTCATCACCTGTCATTTTTATATTCATTGAGGCATCTTCTCCATCTGGCATTGGAAATCCCCCCACAGTATGTCCCATTCTATCTCTCTGGCCTGCACCTGCTTTTGTCCTTGACACCTGTTCAAGGCTCCTCTCCATAGCTGATATCACTCCCTCTTCAAAACTGCCCTCCCCTTTCAGTTGCACTTCATTCTATTGCATCTGTACTTCCCTTTGCACCTTAGAAAGTCTCTTCTAGATGGAATTGGCATGGTTTCTTCCACTTTGGTGATATCCCTGACTCTGAATAACTAGGTATATTTGATATATTGTCTTATTCTTTTGCAAAACCTATTTACTAAACACTGATTACAGTTGCCCACTGTTTTAAGTTGTACTATCTTGACTTCATAGAGTTTAGGAGTATTTCTATCATGTATCCCTGAAAATTACCTATAGGAGAAATCACTTCATTCATCATTAGATTTCTTTTATGTTCACTCTATACAGAAGAGAGTTAAGTACACAATGGATCAATTCACATATAATAATTCTAACAGAAAAATTTTCTGCTTTCTTTGAAGGAAGATATCCACTCATTAATAGAGTTACATTTTTCTTTCTTTTTGGGGTATAGTTACAGGTATAATATATCCTGAGTTTATCAGAAGGCTCTTC